>NC_056747.1:234405645-234465403 GCF_019279795.1 Protopterus annectens | reverse complement strand
AAAAAAAAAAAACATAGAATGATGGGGATAGGTAAGGGACATCAGAGGCACATGCCTGTCAGGCATGTGAACCTGAGCATCTAGTCCTCACCCCCACAACTATCATCACTGTCGCTTTCCTCGGTTTCCTCTCAGACTGCTAGACATGAGTCTTTTTTCCTTTCTAATGAGCAAGCTCTCCAAGTAAATGATGCTTGCAGAAAAGTCAGTTTCTAAGACATCATGCACCATCCTTGGCAGCTCCTGCTGGGTGATGTAATTACTGCCTCCACCAATGCTCTCGGAGGATACCAATGCACCAGCAGTTGGGGCAACACTATCCGATGTGGATGGACCAGGTAGTGCAGGGGCTGCGGAGACAGTACTGCCAGGTTGCGTCCCAGAGGTACTAGGTGTTGATTTGGCAGCCGGTGGATGGGTTAGCAGGTTCAGCTGCAGTGGTTGGCTTACCTCCATGTGCTGAAAACCATTTGATGTGTTTGCAGAAAAGTATGACACTGTTTCATGTTTCCATTAAAAGAAAAAAGACATACAAGGGGTGGGGTGAGACAAAGGAGAGATGATTACAGCCATTATGTGCCACATTCATGCTTTATTATAATAACTATACTTTTATTATATTATACCTCTTTCCCAATCCAAAAAAGTTTGTAAATTGTTACACGTCATCCTTGGAGTATGCAGATATTCCAAGTATGCTTTTAAAGAATCTAACAACATGGCATGAAAGCCAATATTGCTGCAATTAAAATTTAAAAATATTTGTTGAAAGTGAATGTACAGGTTGTTTGTGGGTATTGAACTCTTCTACTCTGAATACAGTATTACACTTGCCAAATACAATTACCAAAAGCTACAGAAGAAAGCATGCATGCTTGCTTATACAGTTAAGATCTGCATCCTTAAGTTGCTACTAATCTGTAAAATACCAGCATATTTAAAATGGTCATGTTCATTTGTACTGCATACATACCCCTTGCTTCTCTGAGTTTCTCCAGTCTCTCAGCGTCTGCCTCCCTGTTTGCTGAAATTTCCTGTGCAGCTGTAAAATAAGGAGAGAAAAAGTGATATGAAAAGTGTTATGCATACCACTCTTGCCTGTCTACAGCTATTTGTAATATTTAAAGTTGTTTTATCTGTATACTTACACAACTGTGGGATGTGAGTAGTTCTAAACTCGTCCAGCCAATGGTCAAGTTGTGCATGCTTGTGCCAGTTCAGGTCACTGTAATGGTGCCTGCACTGTTCCCCAGTATGTGGTATGGCAGTCACACTAGAGACAGCCTTGACTAGGTTGTTTCAAGTCTCAGCCTTATACTGAGACCCAGTTTAGTCCCTCTGCAACAGCCTGTGATTGTAGCACTTCACAAGGAGTGTAACAACATTTTTGATTCCTCCATACCCCACCTGTGTTCCCTGAACTTGGCACCATCCTTCTCATTTCCTGCCATGTTGGCAAAGGTCCTCCACCAACAGTAGAACTGTTTTCCCAGCAATTCATGATATCATGCCGTATGACCAGTGCACAGATGCACACAACCATGCCAACCACATTTGCGCAATGGTAAGCAAAGAGAAACCTTGTCAAGCAAAGAGGAAGGAACTTTATGGAACAGCAGTGTTGATCTGAGACTTGGCATTGATTTACGGCATGTGTGCTGTAATACCTGGTCACACTTTGTCCAATGGTCAACACAAAAATGCTAAATGATTTGGCTTTTAAGGCATGACTTTGGAGGGATGACTTGACACATATTTTTGGTGGGCTTACACACTCTTAAAATGTGTACATTATGGGACTTAAATCTATGTAAAAAGGGGAATGCATACATTTCCACACAGGTGATTATTCCTCATTGCCATAGAAAGAGTTTGCCAATCATAATCATCACAGATATACAGTTTAAAGAGTGACTGGTGTTGTACTTTAGTAAAGCCTGTAATTGTGTGACATTCCAAAGTCCTGGCTTATACATTCTCAGGTGTGATGCAAGACTAGTGTCTGACATTATACTGGAAACTGGAAACATTCTGTTTTAAAGTTATACTTGGGTTATGGGAGGAGTGTAGATGATGGTCAGCGAACTATTGTGTCCATCAGGGAGATGAAACTGCATTTTTATTATGTAATCATCATTGTCATGATAAGCCAGTTTACACACACACACAATACATATACCTACAAAAGTATGTCTGTGCTTAATCAACCTGCTATACATAGCTATGGGTATGTAGTATTACATTTATTATTTATGTAGTATTACATTTATTATTTATAATCACATATTTTTTTGAAAAATTACAGTGGGATATCTTAATTAAAAAGTGGTTTGTGCTGGATTAGAACTCTGTCTCACCTGTCTTCTCACCATGAACTCATTATACTTATACCTGGTGCTATAGGGAAAGCTAGGCAGCAGGTGTATTTTCACACCCAGTACTATCCAGAGTGCTTACAGCATCACATTGCCACTGAACCTGTTTGCATGAAGGAAGGTGAAACAAATTCAGTATTGCACTTTATTCCTTAAGTAGTGAATCCTGTTTTGCACATTGGTAGGTAATGTGCAAATATAAAAGACAATAGGAAACATATCATTTGTATAAATAATTATGACCATTCCACAGTAAAAAAAATAACTATTGTTGGACTCCAACCTCACTATAGCATTCTCTCTTGTTTAGGTCAAAGTATTTACACCTTCTGCTGCAAAGACAGTTGTGTAACAGGTGTAATTTATATAGTTATTACCATCCAAGTTGCTGACTGCTGTGCAATGCACGTTTGTTCTGTATAAGTCAAATTACATTAAATTTTCAATTCTTAGCCAGTTAACCATGTTTGCTCTAAGCCACACTCCACACAAATGGTAAAGTAAAAAAAAAAAGTTAAACTATAAACAATTAGATAGCTCTAGGTTTGAGCCATCAAACTATTGCACTTACAAAACACAGTTATAGTGGGTTATCTCTTATTTGCCATAGACACAGCTTTGCAACATCAATACAATCGTGCATACAAGCAATTCACATTTCATAATCAGTTTTAACAGTTCATACACTTGGACATTCTCAGTTGTACATATGTGGCTAACATGTTTAGTGCAATGAGTGATCACACAACCCTTTATGAATGTTTGCAGAAATGCAGCTCTGCCTTCTGTTTGTATTCTGGTTGTTGTTCTCTCATCTCTGCTTTAATATCAGACCTACAGTCTGTTGTGCATTTCTGTCATTTTCCTTTAAAGATGTGATAAAAGATACATAATGAACAATATTTTTCAGCAAAGGCAGAATAGTTTTGCTATTATGGACAAAAACATATACATGTGTGGTGTTTTGCCTTATTTACAAGTTCACTGAAGTTAGTTCCACAGTTTGTAAGCATATCTTCACTGACACACTCATTGCTGGGAAGGGTGTCAGAATTGCTGTTGTGTTTTCCTTCAGTCACACTAACCATTCGCAGTTGCAAGCCATTAGCACCTAACAATGGTTGTAGAGCCTAGATTATGTTTACATGTGCCACACAGTCAAAGCTTTGGTATTCAGCAAGTCTAAGGAGTTCACACCTCGTTTGCATCTTCTCAGTGCTCAGAGGGCTGAATCTACACTATAAAAAGATAACCACGTATCTAGGAAACTTGAATTGGAGGAGGTTTGTGTATATTCGGAAGACTTGTATTTTTAAGTTGATTTCTTTGCAGAGAACCCATTTATTTTGCTAAAGTATGCTTCTGTTCAAGGACAATTTATATTTTCTAAACTGTTAGAAATGTATTTTGTAGCCAGGTGAAAAATAAATTGTGTCTGTATGCGCTATACTTCATTGTTGGCATAGGCACTTACACTTGTGAAATAGGTTATATTTTCTGTCACTATGTTAACATTTGCTTTTGCAGTTTCATATGGTATTGGAGAGAAATGATAATGTACATGTTGCTGACAGTGATGTTATGCTTCTTGGATGGCCCAAGGCAACATCCACAGGAGTGGGGTGGGCACAGTGAAAATTGACTAGCATTCATAAATTGACTTCTTTACTGTTTAACAATGATAATTCTCATCTAGTAATCAGTGGTATACCTTTTCAGTCTTTACTATATAAATGTTGACAGAATGGGTGCTTTTACAGACCCCTTATATTTTTTGGAGTGTGTGGGGGTGCAACCTACCATTCTGTTGTCCTAAATGAGAAGTGTGTTTCGAATCCTTTTGTGTTGAAAATATGTAGAAAGCCTGATAAGTTTCCTGAAAACCTATACACTACTTATATGGTATTCCTTGGTTTGTACAAATATATACATTATTTATGTGGTATTCCTTGGTTTGTACAAACCTTTGTGTGAGAGGGGGAGGTGGGGGAGCTAGCTACTATTTTGTTGTACTAAAAGAAGTATGTTTCAAGTACTTTATGTTGGCAATGGGTACACAAACTGATTAATTTTGTGAAGAAATGCATTACTTATATAATTTTAGTGTGTTTTATCCTTCTCTGTTTTATGCCACAGGATTATGGCACCCAAGCCTACAAATCCACAAAAAGCCCCTTTCAGTGACGCTGAGAATGAGGTCATCATCCACATGGTGAAGCAGCATGCAGCCTTCTTGCTTGAGAGAGGGCAGGGTGATATGGCTGCCAGAAGGAGATTAGGAACCAGTTACTCACCGATGTGAACACAGTTGATGGTTGTGGTCGCATTTATGATCAGGTGCGGCACTGGCCCCCTGATATGATTTCATCAGCATGGAGGAGGGCAGCTGCAGTTGCCTGGGAACAGCTGGCTATGGGGAGTGGTCCTGATACTGAGCCGCCACTGACCCCAAATGAGGAGTTCCTATTCACTGTCAGAGCTCCTGACAGCTCAGGGTAGCCTGCACACCTTGTGCTTGATGTTGGTGCAGATGTGGCTGGGAGGTTGTGTTTCTCAGGAGGAGCTCCCAGGTAAACGTACATATGGCAACATTATATTGACTTGTCCACTACAATACAAGTTTGCTGCAACCACTTGTGATGCACGTTTTCTCTGTCTGTACCTACTGATAAGTCATACAGTTATACAAAAGAGTTGTTCAGTAGACATAGGTGTGGATGGATGGCTCAGACAAGTATCAGAGCTATTTCTTACAGGGCATATAGGTGATTGTGTATTCATTCCCTGTGTTATTCCCATTGTGATTAATTGTCATTTTATTGCTTCATTTCTTCTAGGCCCATCCTCCCTGCAAAGTGAGACATCTGCACATGGTGAGCATTTTTTTGTTTTTGTTCTTACTAAGCATTTAGATATATGTTATTTGTATGTGTGAGAGGTATGTAATGAGCATCTGTGTTGCTGTAGCATTTGCAATTATGCAGACAGTATTACTTTTTGTTCAGATATTTTGGGTTAATATTTATGGGAGTAGTAATTTTGTTCCTGTGTTTATCACAGGTGATCCTGACAGTGGAGGTGTTGTACTCCTACCACTTAATGTCTGAGTATTGGTAGACTCTGGTGATGATGGTAGCCAAATGGAGGCATGGTCGGGGGGTGCAGAGATTAAATCGGACACTGAGGTTTTGACTCCAAGATCCCCTTGATTTCCTTCAGACTCTGTTAGTATGCCTATGCATACCCATTCCACTGAGCCCTCAGATAGTGGACAAGTTGAAGGTGACAGATTTGATCAAGGTAGTTTGGTTACAGTGCCAGTTGACTCTGTACATAGCCAAAGTGTGGGCAAGGTGCCACGTAGGAGGATTAGTAGTGGTGCTCTGAGGAGGCCTGTTGTCCACCCTCCACCTAATGCTGGTGTGTCTTTACGTGCTCCTCAGCATATGTTTAGGGCTATCCTGGAGGCACAGACACATTCCACTAGGGCCTCAGAGGACATGCATATGGTTATAGATGTAGCACAAGCTGACATGCATGACTGGCTGCACTGAGTGGTTGATTAAGTGGATCGGATGAATGCCTCAATGGAGCGAGCAGTGTCTGTGATGGAACATCTGTTGGGAGGGTGGACAGCATCCACATGTTCAAATGGAAGCAACATCATGGGAGGAGACAGCATCCACATGGCCAAAGGGCCACAGCATCATCTGGTGTTAGTCAACTTGGCCTTGCCCACTTCCACTCCCATAGTGGCACTACTTCCACTTGTCAGTGGTTGAAGTGTCAACACCCAGACATGGTAGGCCACAGGGGTTGCGGACCTGGGCATAGTCGTGAGGAGAGCTCATCTAGAAGACGTCGCTCATGTTCAGGTAGCGTCACCACATCTGACCATGGGCATGGACATGCCAGTGCAACTCTTGACAGAGCCAGTTATCATACTTCGGGGCAATGATTGTGGCTGATACTTCTACCATGCATGGCTCACACCTGTCCGACATGAAAGGACATAGTGCTAGCACAGAACTTGGCTGTATTCATGCAGACACACACATTTTCACATAGAGGGCCCATACAAACACCCACACATACTAGCTACATGAGCAGTTAATGTGGGTTCAGGTCATTCTGTCTCCGAGGCCAATATTATCTACATTTCTGCCTGCTTGTGTTTTTTACTTGCACACACACACTACTTTAGTGTCAGCCTTGGCAACCTGCCCCCTAGCCTTTACCCTGTGCAGTTAACTGTGCTGTCACCTTGTTTCTATTTTTTGATTCACAGTTACATATGTATATTATCTGATGCACAGGGTGCATAGCTAGATGAGTGCTTAGGATATGTATTGGTGATGTTATTTGGAAATTACTTCTGATTTATTTCAGCATTTTAGTGTTGTGATTCCTGCCTTGAAATCGTTGAGATCGCAGTCATGTTTATTGCTTCACTTGTGAGAATGTAGGAATAAGTACAGTTTAGACTGATTTTTCTATACTGGGTATTTTAGATGCAGGAGTTATAATAGCTGACAAACTGCATAAATATGTATTATATAAATCAGTCATGCCACATTTTGATGTCCTTGCTGGACAACTCACCTACATTCTACTTAGATACATTTTCAAGTAACAGTATACAGGTATCTGCCATTCATTCATGTTTTTCCACATTTTTTTTTTTACAGGTTCAACACTTACTTTGATAGTCCTGCAGTTACAACTGCTGTAATTTAGGGCTGACTGTCTGATGTTAGCAGTACATAGCCAATTACATGGGTAAGTAAAGGTTGTGAGTCTTGTCTGGCATCAATCTTTTATGTATGTATGTGCATAGGATGAAGCCCGTAAACCTTAGGTAGTCAGCATGTGTGCTGTCTGTAGCTTCTTGGCTAGGATGAGGGCATGTCGTGCACACCTCTATCTACTTGCACGCACAGCAACTGGTGGTACCCCCTCTGAGTCTTTACCTGCGTGTGACTGTGGTGACCTTGACAGTGGTGGTGGAATATTTGCTTCTAGCCCTTGGTGTTCCTGTTGCAGCTGTTTTTCACAGGATGATATGGTGTAGGGGAGCACATTTTGGCACAAGTACTGGAATTGTACTGCAAACCACCCCCCCCCCCAATGTATATAGGCACCGAAGCCATAATTTCAGCAGCATAAACACACACACAATGATATTTCTTGTTTGAATATCTGCCTCATTATAGCATTTCTCCATGGATGTGTGTGCATTTCTGATTGGCGCCATCAGGCATGGTTTGAGTGTATACCCTACATCTAACCGAAATAGTGAGAACACAAACATGCTTATAGGCATAGGCAAAAAAAATATAAAAGCTTTAAATAGCAGAATAAGTGCTTTCACGTCCAGTCTGGACATTTCATTAGATTCATGTTATAAAAATCAACTCAATTCCATGTAAACCTTGCATACATTGTAGATCTACCAATCAATAAAGAGAGAGTACATTAATGAGTAAAATAATTTAACAAGTCAGATAATTTTAACCCTATGTTGCCCTCTTATCACTCCCAACTAATGAAGTACATTTGTACATAAACAAAATATACAATTCAAGAACGAGGCATAATGCATTATGTACTCGAGTAAAATATCCAAAAACCTCATGAAAAAACATAAAAATCATAAATATATATGAAGCTACCTAACTTAAAAGAGCGTATTTATCATTTGTTCAACTATCTGCTAGGAATGGTTTGATGGAAACCCTATCGTTCAAACCAAAATTTTTATCTGCTTGTAGGCGTATTATCCATTTTGTCTCTATTTTTTTCAGTCATATTCTTGATGTTCCCTAGCCTAGGGCTCTATCCAC
Organism: Protopterus annectens; assembly: GCF_019279795.1. Classification (NCBI taxonomy): domain Eukaryota; kingdom Metazoa; phylum Chordata; order Ceratodontiformes; family Protopteridae; genus Protopterus; species Protopterus annectens. The sequence goes on along the minus strand of NC_056747.1, from coordinate 234,457,185 downwards.
CAATTCTAAAACTAGGAATCTGAACTTAGTGTCCCCTGTTCTAACACATGTCTAGCTATACCACTGGTGTCATCTTCTTTACTGATGGCATAAATGTGCTCTCGAATTCCTTCCCTAAGAGTTCTATTGGTTTTCCCCACATAGAATGCTGGACACCTAAGGCAATATGCTAAGTATACTAAATTTCTACCACCGCAATCAACATAGTGGTGGAAGACATATTCCTTTTGTGTGGTAGGGTGTATAAATGTTTGCCTATCACCAATATAGGAGCAAAAGTTACACTTCCTGTAAGTAAATGTCCCCTTTCTTTGAGATTTTATGGAATTCTTATCACATCCCTTATAACATAACAATCTTTTTAAGGATTTGTTCTTATAAGCAAAAGCAGGTGTTTTCCCTACAATTCATTTCAACTTCTCATCAGTTAAAAGGACTTTCCAGTTATTGGAAATACTTATTTTTACATCTGTTATTTCTGCTAAAGGGAATAACCAACCTACATTTGTTGGGAAAACTATCATAAGAATATAAATCAGTGGGTTCAGCATGTAGTCTCCTGTCTTCAAAGGAAGGGGCATCCTCTGCTCTCACGTTCAACCTTCTTACTCAGTGTTAATATCACACTCTGTAGACTTGTAGCCTCTGTTCACAAAATTTTTCCATAACTGCCTAAGGGCTGAATCACAATCCAAATTAGAACTCGTAAGATGGGAAACTCGTAGACTCTGTCCTTTGACAATATTTTCATAAATATGGGGGGGGGGTGCATGCTATCCCTAAATGAAAGATGATTCCTCTTGCACTCTTTAATAAAAATGTTGGTAGATGTACCATTGATATCTCTGGATATTCTCACATCCAGAAAACCAATACTATCACTAGAGCTCTTAAAGGTAAATTGTAAAAAAATCTGTTGTATTGTTAAAGTATGAAATGAAAACCTCTAATTCTTCTATAGAACCTCCCCATAACAAAAAATATCATCCACAAATCTCCTATAAAAGAGCACTTGATAAACATCTCTCTCATGTCTTAATATATATGTGGTCTCCCAAAAAGCCATAACAAGATTCGCATACAAATTTGCGCACGGTGTGCCCATGACAACACCTTTGGTTTGTAAATAGCCTCTATCATAAGTAAAAATGTTGTGCGTTAAAACAATATCAAGCAGCGTACAATATAGAGTAACTTTATATCACAGTCTAAATTCCTTTCCCTGGATATAAATTGTCTGACATAATCATTACCTTCTTCATTTGTATGGAAGTAGAGAGAGATGTCACATCCATAGTGACAAAACAGTCTGCTCTATATTCATTGAAAAAAATAGTCAGAGAGAGAGAGAGAGAGAGAGAACATAGAAAGTTTTCAGTATCCCTCACAACAGTCTCGACCTTGTCAACAATAGGTGTCAACATTCTTTCAATAAAAGTAGAGATGGGTCCAGTGAGCCAACCTCTACTGGCCACGATGAGTCTTAATGGAGGGTCTAAACAATTCTTATGAACTTTTGGTAAACCTCTTGGAGTAGGAACAAGAGGGTGTTCAACTAAAAATATTTATATAGATTGCTTTCAATTTGACAACACATTAACATGTTGTATAGAGTATCATGAACTTTCTTAATGATTTTATCTAATTCATACATAGTAATCTAGATGTCTCAGCATCATGTAGCATGCAGACCATTTTATTCATATATTTCTCTATTATGACAATAGCACCCACCTTGCCACAGGTCTAACACTATATTCTCATTCTTCTGAAGTGTACTAATAGCATTGCGTTCATCTTTAGTTATATTGTAAAAAAACATTTTTAAATTCTTTAGTCTCCCCTAGCTTCAACAACTCTTCACAAGATCTATCAAATGCATCCAACAAAGGGTGCATTACAGGAACAAATGTGCTAGGTCTTTTAAAATTCTTATCATGATTGTTATCACTATCAGACATAAACTTGCACATAACATTCCTAGCCAACAATTTAATATCTATCACAACATCTATACTGTCTGTATTTAGCGAAGGTATAAATGAGAGCCCCTTCTCAAGTAGTGAAATTTCTGCTGGACTTAAAATATGAATAGAAGTGTTAATAACTAAAGATACATGGTGTATGTCCAGTGCTTTTTCCGTTTCATTCTCACCTCTGGAAATGTGTCTGAGGTGGACTGCCTTTTCATTCCTCGATTGTAACGCCCCTGTTTCTGTTGGTTGGTCCTGATGGGTAGAGGAAGGGTCAAAAACCTCTTCTGGTGGTAAGCGTTGGAGAGTTCTCTTACGAGCATCTTGGGAGCTGGAACTTAGGTGAACGCCAAGTGTAGAGCAACAAGGCCCTGTAGTTCCTGCGTTCAAATTAATAGGCGCATCAGTTGGAAGTGTACAAGTTTTCACCTTCATGGATTGGTCTATAGTCACAGAATCAGTCGTTGATTGGATATTAATGCTGCTCCCCTCATTGGCAGTGGCTATTGGGGAAGAACGTTGTGATTGGGCAACAGTTGAGGGTAGCATCTCCGATTGCTGTGGTAATACTGAATTGAGATTGGTGGACTTAGTATGTTTCTCTGTCCTCATTGGTTCTTTTGGCCAAGAGAACACATTCCCTTTCGAGAAATCATTGAGCTCTCTTTAAACTTTTTTTTCTTTTGTTGATGGATATTAAGTTCGTAGCAGTTATACTGCTGGTTAACTCTTCAAAAAAAGAGATACAACTCTCAGAAGGTAGAAGAGTAAAAATCTCAATTTGGTCTCCATTTCCATGTGATGCTCTATCAAGAGTCTCATGTACCCGTAGCTAGTCTCCATAATCAGTTTCTGTCATTTAATTAGCAATTCAGGGAATAGGGAACAGTAAGTGGGCATCTTAAGTATTCTTAAGCCACGCAAAATGAATTTGAAGCACAAAACATCCTTCAAGGTATTTCTGTTGCCATTGGGTGTGTTTTAGTTTCACAAGTTTGTTGCTGATTTCTCTCGTAGCCCTTAATACTTTTTCACTATGCCTCATATGGTCTGTATTGTCCATAGCAACAGTAAAATCAAATGACAGGAGTGGATTACCTTCAGTGAGTAACATTCTTTTAAATTAATCCATTCTGTTAAAACCAGTATGCTGAGGATTAAAATCCAATTCTGTGTCAGTACTTTCAGCCATGCCCCAAGGGACTCAGACCAAGAAATCACATGGAAATAGTAGTCTCCAGCATAAGTAAAAACGTGTGTTAAAACAATATCAAGCAGCATACAATATAAAATAACTTTATTGCAGTGTAAATTCCTTTCCCTGAATATAAATTGTCTGACATAATACCTTCTTCATTTGGTATGGAAGTAGAGAGAGATGTCACATCCATAGAGACAAATGAACAGTCTGCTCTATATTCATTGGAAAAAAAGTCAGAAAGAGAACAGAGAAAATTATCAGTATCATGTATGCAAGGTTTAAATGGAATTGGGTTGGTTGATGTAACATGAATCTGATGAAGCATCCTGACTAGACATGAAAGCGCTTATTCTGCTTTTAAAAGCTTTTATATTTTTTGCCTATGCCTATAAGTTGTGTTTGTGTTCTTTCTGTTTGTCAGTTGTATTTCAGCATCTTTGTATGAGACACTTTATCCTTGGGATTTTTGATTTGTATACCCTACATCCCCCAGTAAATGGCCTTGTGGGGTATCACCCCTGGGAAACCACTGGAAGAGCTGTGAGTTGTGCCAGATATGGGAATTGTGGTAACTGCTGGGATTGCCAGCATACACATTCAGGATGATTACTTTAGCCTTGCACATGACTTGGCAGTTAATGGAATCCCTGTCTGTTGATATAGACCCTTCCCTGTTCCCCGGGTGGTGCTTTGATCTCAATGTGTATACAGTTTATGGTACCTAAGACTTCAGGAAAGTGTGCTATGGGGTTGAAATCCTGCATAGTTCTAGCTCTGTCCTAAGGGGTACTGGGGAAATATATGTAGCCACTGGCATGCTGTAGCATAGCATTCAGGAACTGGTGTAGGATCCTGGATGCTGGTGCCTGCGACACCCTCAGCATGGCCTCTGTGGGTCTCTGAAATGTTCTTTTAGCTAATATTTTAAGTGCTACACATATCTTGGCCTCCACAGGTATTGGTTCCCCTTGATTTGCCCTTGGTCTTGAGTGAGGATGACAAAGGTGGCAGAATTTCTTGTGTCTCTCTATCCACCTTGTAGCACTCTATTTCCACCTCATGCAGACCATGAAAAGTTAAATGGTGTCTAAGTACCCTTCTCCTCTTTGAGTTCTACCAGCAGCAGCATTGACTTGAGCCTGTTGCACATACACATGCAGAAGAGCAGTAGCAGCCCTTAACATTCTTTCCTTCCAGTGTAGTTTCCGTGATTGTGTCCAATAAGTTTTGGAATGCAAGGCAAAAGTTACTAAGGGTATACGATTGTTTTATGGTTTTTGAGTAGCTCTGTTATAGATTAGCTGATTAGCACACATTTCAGCTGCATGTGCTGCAATTAGAATGCCATGATGTTTACCCAGTTTGCATGGCTGTACACATTGTGAAGAGACACTTACTGCATATAAGTCAGTGCCATGACAGGGACACAGTTTTAGCGAGCCATGTAGAGTTGATTGAATCCAGCCAAAATGTTTTAGTTGGAAATTGAAGCCAGTAATGATATGAATGAAGTGCTGAAATGATGGGTCCAAACGATAAGTTCAACCTTAACCTCCCAACTTGGGAGACTTTCTGAACCACTGTGGAAGATGGTTCATTGGCATGGTACCTGATATCAGAAGGCACACACACACTCTCTAGATGATTACATTTTGACCTTAGGAACCTGCAGCAACCTCAGGGAAAAAGAATGGAAGTTTCTTACAAGGCTGTGTAGGACAAGGGCCTCTATCAGATAGGTGGGACCCATATTGCACAGAGCTAAGTAAACCAACACCAACTTTAAAGCTGATAATAGACTTTCAGGGACCAGTGCAGGCTCCCTAGGGCTAGTATGTTAGGTTGGTAATGAGAAGTATGAAAGGGCTGTGGAATTCTTCTCTGCCTGCAACAAATGAAATTCCATGTCAGGAAGCCCTAGTGACTTGCAGTAGTCTAGGCAAGATGAGACCAAGGCATGTGTCACCACTGCAAAGCCTTGAGATGAGACTAAAAGGTTGACACATGAAACATTCTGATGATGGAAGCAGGATGACTGGACACCAGAGAACACTTTGTTAGTGTGCGTGTCTGTTAATGACAGCAGTAAACGTCCTCACCTTTTCAACGTCCTCCAGTGTATCACTGTTGTAGGTAGTGATGGGTTTAAAAAAAGGAAGTTTGATTTCCAAAGAGCAGCATGAATAGCAACAGTCACCATTTAGGAGGTATTAAGTCTTGAGTAATCACAGTTAATTCATTTATGGATGCATCCCAAGTTGTATGAGGAAAGGAGAGTTGGAGTGTTATCAGCTTGGCTGAAAATGCTGTAAACCTCTCAAAGTGATTTCTCCCAAAGAAAGAATGAATATGTAAAGCCGTAAATGACCACATTTCATAATTATGTGATGCTGGAGATGATACAGTAACTGGCCAAGGCAAGTACATAAGAAGATTTCCTTTGCGTACACCCAAGAAAGTAGGAGCCAGACCAGTGCAGGACCCCACAGTAAGTCTTAAGATCTAATAAGATGTTGTGGTTTGTTGTATCAGATGCTGTGGAAAGCTCAAGAACAGGAGGAGGTAATTCATTTACAGTAAATCATATTTTCATTAATTTACCTTGTCTCTTTTCACAGCAAGAATTTGTTCAAGTAGGGGTGGTTTTCTTGCATGGAACCAACTTGGGAATTGCAATAAATATTGATGTAAGATGGCATGATATTCCCTTAAATATTCCACTTTATTCCATGCTCTCTTCGGGTCTTTGTGCTCCATTCATTGTTTCACAAGAATGAAGTTCTTCCGCATGGTAGCTTTGCTTTATTTTTCTTAAATTTTGGTTGTTTTTTTTCCCCTATTTTATGCTTTGTTGTTTAACATTACATTTATGGCTTTGTTACATAGTACAAATGAAAGTTTTGGTTGTGGTAAAACCTAATTTGGTGGCACCCATCAAACATCATAAGGGCTTTATTCTTACCACTACCTCCACTGTCATAGAGACAAATGAACTGGTTTAAAACCTTGCTGTGGTGGTAAAATTCCAATCTGATGTTGTCAGTTATCATTCATTCCTCAACAGCTGGGTACAGATCCAACTCTGGCGTTATTTTAGCTCATGGTCACTAAAAAGCTCTCAAGCTCCTTCCTTACCCATAATGCACCAATCCCTAACATACCTCAGATCTGGTTTGCTATTTTCGCACTTGGACGTAGTCACTTTGAGCACTCGAGCGTTTGAGTAGAGTGAGAGAAGTTTATTCCTTCTGTTGTTCCCTGTAAAATCTTACATTTTTCTTATTACTTCCTGTCACCAATTCCTCCCTTTTACACTTTTTTAGTGTAATCTTCTTACCATAGTTGGTAAGTTCTTTTTCTCCTTTCCCTCTTACACGTTTTTAGTGCAGTTCTTGTTACCATTGCTGATATTTTCTCTTTTTGTACTTTTTTTTTTTTGTTAGTTAAAAAAAAAAGAAAAACCTTTTTTATTTCAAAATGTCTGAAAAGGGTCCTTCTGGCTTTAAAAAGTGCCAGAAGTGCAGGCACAAGTTGCCTCTTTCCAAAGCGTGTGCACGCTTTGTGAGTCTACTGTTTGGGCCCAGAGTGTTTACAGGTAGATTGTTGCATCTGCAAGGCTTTCAAACTGTGAGGAATCCTGGATAGAAAAAAGTAAATTAATCCTGAAAGGACTGTTGCCTTCTTTTTCAGAGGCTATTTCTGGGGCTCAAACCCCCAAACCTAAGCTTAAGTAGCCTTCGAGGCCTTCTGGATCTTCGACTCCCTCGTCTGATCATACTACGGAACCACCATGGAAAAAGCACATCTGATCCAAAGAATGCTGCAGCTCAGCTGGCGTCTGGGTCGAAAGTGCTTCCTCTGATCCGAAGCCTTTGCCCAGGACCAGGTATTCCCCCTCCATAGACCCAGTACCCTCTAGAGTACCTTCCCCATTATCTTGAGCCCTGCCAGCACTCTAGGTCCCCATTGGTTAACTTCTCATTCTTCCAGAAGTCTGACAGCGGCTCATGTGGACAGAATGATGATGAAATTTCTCTCGGTGCAGAATACAGATGGGAGTTCCCCTGGCTCCTACCCCTTTGGTTCAGAAAACCCTAGTTTGTACTACTCCACCAATCTCTACTCCTCCTCCAATCCAACCAATTGTTTTGGAGCCTCTTCCCCTCGGAGCCCCGGCATTGGACAGCTTGGATCCAACTTCCACCTCTGGTGGACTGTCTTCAGTGCAGGGGGGAGCCAGTAGAGCAGAAGTCTCTTCTTAACTTCATTGGTTTCCTTCTCCCCAGAGCATTCTGCCTTTGAGGTGGTGGAGAGAGTGTTCTCTGCTTCAGCAGGATGGACAGTTCCTTACCCCTCAGATCTTCCCCCTGGATCCTCTCTATGCCTTGAGCCTCATCATTCTGTGCCACAGGGACAGCCATCCCAAAGTCTCCAGGTTACCCAGCAGGGTATTACTATCTCTTCTGATACTTCTCAGGAGCACCCCACCTAGGAAGAGGAATTCCAAGAGAAGGCACTTGGACTCCCCTCAGGAGTCCATCACCAAAGATATTGATTTTGATGAAGGTGAAGGGTCCCCAAGATCACCACCCAAAGATGTCTCATTTGGAGATATCCTTGAGATTAAGCATAGAGATAGTTGGTCCACAGTTAACTCTTCTCTAGAGGAATCGGTATTCCTGGAGGCCTTTGGTTCTAGCCTGTCTACCTCCTGGATACCTCTGCCCACCGACGAGCTCATTAACTTGATCTCTATGCGGGTGTGGAAGGAGCCAGACGCAGCTGAGCCAGTCCCCAAAAGACCAAATTGGATTCTGGCACCACCTGTATGAAGGGAATTTTGGAGCAAAGGAGTGCCCATAGATGAAGCGTGTGTATGCTTCAGCAACCTTTGCCCTTAAATCGCTGAACTACTTAGCACACTTTATAAGACTGTAACGGGACTTGATAAAGGAACTGGCAAAATCCCTTTCTGGGACCATTACTGCTGAGACTCAGACTTCTGTGGCCTCACAGTTGGCAACCCTACAATCCATTTCTAATTAGTCAATGAAGCTTATCTCTCATGCAGCTGAAGGTACCTCAACAGCGGAGAATTCAGGCATTTCCAGTAGGACACATGCCTAAATGCACTTGTGTGATTTTTGTGGACCCTTTCATGTCCTCATTTGTCAGTGCACTTTTTGACAGCAGTTCTTTTGTTTTGACCCCAAGGTAAAGGACACATTCTCCAGGTAACAACAATATGGAAAGACACTCTGTGTAGTAGGAGTACACTTTTCGACCCCTTGAACCTTTTCTGTGAATCAATGAAGTGGTTGAAAGACGTGGTTCAGAAAGTCCTAGGGTCCTTTCCAAAATCAATGTGGAAATAGTTCCCCTAGGAGCAGAGGTGGGAACTCAAATGGAAGAAGCACCCATGCAGCAGAGGAGGCCTGGAAAGCTAAGGGTCTAGAGGTTCCAAGATCCACGTGGAGGTAGTTCCCCTAGGAGCAGAGGGGGAACTCAAATGGCAGAAGCACCCACGTATCAGAAGAGGCCAGCAAAACTAAGGGTCTAGAGGTTCCTTCTCTAACAGACCCTACCAGCGCTCCTGAAAAGAGGGCCTGATTGTCCCCTTCTGGAGGCAATGGGAGATTGATTATCCCTGCACCAGAGACATCAGAAAAGATACGTGGGTGCAGAGGATTATTTCCAGAGGTTATACAATTCCCTTTTCTGTTCTACCTACATCTGTTTGCAAATTTCCCTTTGTTTCATCCAGTCATTGGAAAGAAGCAACACAAGAAATACAAGAGAGTCATCCAAGAGATCCCACCAGATCAGATAGAATCAGAACTTACTCAAGATTCTTTTTAGTGCCAAAGAAAACAGGGGACTGGAGTCCAATCTTGGATCTCAGCAACTTGAACAAATCAGTTCAGCACACACAGTTTCGGATGGTCATGGTTCAGTCCAGTCTGCCTTTCTTGTGCAAGGACAACTGGATGTGCTCGATGGACCTTAAGGATGCGTACTATCAGATAAAAATGAACAGACAATCCAGAAGGTATCTACGCTTCCAGCTGGGAGCCAGTTCAGAGCACTGCCCTTTGGCCTCACCACGGCCCCCAGGATGTTCACCAAATGCATGGCAGTGATAGCAGCTCGCTTCAGACTGCAGGGATTCTAAGTGTTTCCATACCTGGACGACTGGCTCATTACTGCCCTGACCCAGGCATCTACTAATAAGAGCAAGAAATCCGGTACTCCAGACTTGCTTTCATCTTGGAATAACCATAAATTACAACAAAACTCAGAACCTTTTCAAACACTGGAATTCCTAGGAGCAAATTTCAACATCAGTGACAGTTTCTCTTCCTCTGTCAAGGCTACAAACTTTGAGATTCCAGGTCAGAAAAATAATTTACAGTACCACAATCCCAGCCTGATTGATTCTGCAAGCTTTGGGATCAATGTCTGTGGCTATAGTTCTAGTTCCTCTAGCAAGATTTTAGATGAGAATTCTTCAGTGGATGTTACCAACACAATGGTCTGGTTTTTACCAACACGTCATCCCAAATAAGAATCACTCAGTCATGCAAGAGATACCTTTGGTGGTGGATTTGATCAGATCAGGTTCTACAAGGCCATAGTGACCATGGACGGTTTCACTTCAAAATGTCAAACAAGTAACATCTAATTTCAAAACCGTGAGACCATAAGATCAAAAATTCAAAACATCTAAAACTCGTAAAATCAAATTTCACAACATCGAAAATGTATAAAATCGAGTGAGCAGTGTATCATCAAACATGTAAATGTTATAGTTTATTCTGTTAATCTGTATATAGTGTTTATTATGCCACTCTGTACGTGTTTTAGACATTGTGTACATTCTTTATGGTGATCGCAATATAGTGGGGTTAGGAAATTAACTTTTTCCCACTGTAGTGCGATCTCTGAGTTGGTATATTTAATTTACGGGGAGTGTGGGGGTGCAGGTGGGCTTTCCCCACTGCAGAAATTGTGTTTCCCCCCTGCAGAAATTGTGTTTCCCCATTTGCTGGTGTTATAGATGGAAGGGGATGTTATTTATATTTGCTTTGTAGTTTTTGATGTGAAATTCAATGTTACGAGTTTTAGATGTTTTGAATTTTCGATCTTATGGTCTTGCTGTTTTGAAATTAGATGTTATGCGTTTTCAGCATTTTGAAGTAGAACCCCGTGGACACATCCCAGATTGGGGGGGGGGGGGCAGTTCCTTGGGAAAACAGTTCCAAGGCACGTGATCCTCCTGAAGAGGCCATGCATATCAATATCCTGGAAATGAGAGGAGTGCTCTTAGCATTGTACCTCTTCCAAGACTCTCTCTATTGCGATTCAGTCAGACAGTATGTCATTAGCTTGGTACATCAACAAACAAAGAGGAACCGGGTCTTACCCCTTTTGTTAAGAATCTGTCTAGTGTGTGGCAGTGGGTGATCTCATCCAACTGTTTTCTGATAACAATGCACATTTCTGGGGAACTCCATTGTGATGGCAGACAATTCAACCAGGTCCATTCTACCTTACAAGTGGTCTCTCACCATGAAATTGGCAGACTGGTAAATAGACCAGAGGGGGGAAGCCTGGGGGCCATTGGATGTTCATTTTCTGTTGAGTGGCTCCACTCTTCTCCTCCTTTACCATTACCTAAATTACTGTGTTTGTCCTTAGTACCATCCCCTTTTCCTTACCCAGATAAAAGGATAGGAGGCCACCTTGCCTTCTTTGCAACTTAATGGAAAGAGATTCCACAGGGCATGGGAGCCTTGCTATATCACAAGGATGCAGACTACATCAAAGTTCTCATGGATTCTACCATTTTTTAGAAGAGGGGTTTTGTCTTCAAGGAGTTAGTAAAACAGGACCAAAAGAGGAAGTGGGTATAGGTTTCTATTTAAGATAGCTCTATGATCCAGTCTTGAGTACCAGGAGCAATCATAGACTTGTCAAGCTTAGATAAATTTCTTAAGCTTTCACAATTCAGAATACCAACTCTGCAGGTCTTCCTGTCCTTTATATTCCCATAATTGGTAATGGTCACTCTGATCCTCAAGGATGCCTACTACAAAGACCGCAGGTGTTTTCTCAGGTCTGAAGAAGAGGACTCTCACTAGTTTGCTTTGGTTACCCTTTGATTTGATATTGCTTCCCCAATATTTACAAAGTGCCTGGGTGCATTAATTGTAAATTGCAGAAAAAAGGACAGTCACATCTGCCAGTATCTGGATAACTGCTTTATCCTGTTCCAGTTCCAGAAGCAGGTGAAGAGGGTCATGTAGCTCACTCCAAGTTTTCAGCTTCTGTCTCCCCAAGTCATACTTGTCCCAATCCAGAACAGTAGTTTATGGCCCTTAATCTCAAGCAGATAAGATTTTTACCTCCGTACAAGGTGGAATCTACGAGTTACTTTCTACAGACTTCTCAGAAGAAGTTGGCTACTGCAAGAGAGTACCTTTGCATTTTGGGGTACATTGTTTCTGCAGTCTTGATAGTGCCCTTCATTAGACTGGGTATGAGAAAAATATTTACGGCTGCATCTCAGAACATGTGCTACCTGCTAAGCTTATATTTATCTAGATGGTTTACCCTTATTGTGGCACAAACAGATTGCACACTGTCTACGAATAACAACTTTTGTATTTTAAGTTTATTTCATTTGCATCTCATGCACTGATTTGCTGCTGTATTGTTTACATCTACGCATACATTTAATCTGATGTCTTTTACGTCCATTCCTCAACTGATGGGCATGGATCTGACCTCAGGTCAATACTCTGCCACTCGATAGAGTTTAGACTCCATAGTTTGAGCTCCTTCCCTTACTCATAAACCCCCAATTACTCTTGAGATACCCCAGAGCTTGTTTGCCACTTCAGCAATAAGATGTGGTCACCATTGGCTTGAGTGACTTGATTAGGTAAGTGCAATTTTTAATTCCATACTTATATATATATATATATATATATATATATATATATATATATATATATATATATATATATATATATATATAAAAGTTGTATACTCAGTTTCCTTGTTAGTGATGGCGTTTGGACCTTAAGCCCATACCCCTTTCCATCGCTACCCTTGTGGCTTACCAGTGCTGGTATTTCGTCTTTTCTTACCTATATTTGGGTATTATCATTGTTGGTATTTTCTATGATGTCAGAAAAACTTACTGGATTGAAAAAGTGTTCTGCTTGTGGACATAAAATTCCACATTCTGAGAGCCATTCACAGTGTGTGTACTGTATGGGTCCAGGGCATCTTAATGTTTCTTGTGACATATGCTTCAGCTTCAATAACAGGGTCTTGGTTAAGAGAAAGAATAAATTAATCCTGAAAGGCCTTCTTCCATTATCTGCTTCTCTCTCTGAAGCCCCAGCTTCCTCTAAGAAGTTCTCAGGGAACACAGCAGAAAGACCCAAGGAGTTGAAGCGTTCCTCTGACTGCTGTCTTCCCTCAGCTTCCTCAGACTCTGTTCTGCTTGAGAAAACATATAAATTGTCAGATCTGAGCACCTGCAAGGGCACAGCTCCAAAAAACCCCCAAACCTTCAGGTCAGTCTTCTCGTCTGGATCCAGATCTAAGTCACCAAGGTTTTCTCCAGAAGTTGTCTTCGAGGCTTCATTCACCTTCCTTTAGGACACAGCCAGAAGAGCTTCCCATCTACCATCAACTTCATCTTCCCTCAGGTCCTCCAGGACCCTGTCAAAAACCGCTGGGGATAAGATGATGAGAACATTTCTCTGAACCCAGATCCCAGTTGGGTGTTTTACTGTCAGTCTCCCATTGGAACTGTGAGGCTTTACACCACAACCCCAGACTTCTACTCCAATCCATACAGTGGTTTTGGAGTTTTTGGACCCTAGACTTCCAAAACTCTTATACTTTCTCTGACCCAAGGTCGGACCCTTTTGTATCTGGAAGGATATGTGGGCTGTAGTGTGCTGTATCTGGTGGGTTGGAATCTACTCAGATGCTTTCTGAGCCATTGCTTCCTCTCGGAGTTTCGGCGCTGGATAGCTTGGCTCTGACCTCTTCCTTTAGAATGGAGCCGGGGGATTGGTTTTCAACACTGGCTTCTTTGGATCCAATGGGGGGGGGGTGAGACTGAGGTCCCCCATAGTTTCAGCTTTTGAGGTAATGGAGAGAACTTTCTTCTCTTCGATGGATACGACATAATGCCCCTCAGGATCCACCCTACACTCAACTGTCTGCTGTGGAAGTTGTTTTCATCCTGTGCCCATTGGGACTGTCTATCAGGTCAAGCCTCGAGACTGTCCTTGTTCAGGGCACTGCTGGCACTTCTCAGTCTTCTCCAGAACCCTCCACTGAAGAGCCCCATCATTTGAGGCAGTTAGACTCTCCAAAAGATCCATTAACTGAAGACATTTACTTCGATGAAGAAGGGTCCCTCAGATCACCCCTTGAGGACATTTCATTTGGAAAGATGCATGAACTTTTGAAATAGACCCTCTTCCCAAGAGGAATCGGTGTTCCTTGCAGCTTTCAGGGCTGGCTCGGCTACGACTTGGGTAGTCCACCCCCAGCGAATGAGACCGTAGACCTCCTCTCCCAATGGGCTTGGAAGGATCCAGATGTCATGGAGTCAATCCTAAATGCTTGGACAGGTATCTTGTTGCACCAAAGGATTGGGCTCATTGGAGTAAAGGTCCCCCCCTGTGGATGCTATGGTAGTCACAGCAGCCACTAGGAAGGAGTTAGCTGAACAGAGCTCTACTGTCCATTCTCCTAATGGGGAATCTAGGGCGTTGGACAGATTTGGTAAGTGTCTTGTGTCATCAACTTTTGCCCACAGGTCTTTGGCACATGTTATGAGATTTCAGAGGGAATTGATCAAACAGTTCTCCCATACCCTCTCAGAGTCCATGTCTGGAGGATAAGAAAACAAGTTTCTTCACAGATGGCCACCCTCCAGTCTTTATCCAGTGCTTCCTTGAAATTTGATATCTCATGCCTTGGAGGGAGCCACTAGAGCAATGGGTTCATACTTTACCATTAGAAGGCATGCCTTGATGTGACCTTCTGACTCTGCAAAGCCCTTTCAAGTCATCATTCATCAAGTGCTGCCTTTGATGGATCGACTTTATTTGGCCCTAAAGTGAAAGACATTCTCTCCAGGAGTGAGCAAGATGGGAAGACCCTTTCTGCTCTGGGAATCTGTTTTTCTACTCCTCAGAGGACCCTTTACAAAGCCAGACAGGTGGCAGGAAATTGTGTTCAGAAAGTTCCAAGGTTCTTCCCAAAACTTCTATGGAGAAGGATCCCCTCACAGCAGAGGGGGAAATTCACAAAGAGGATTACCGGCCTCAAACAGATGCCCTATGCAGACTGTCTCAAAAATTCCAGCTTTACTCTGTCGCATATCGCCTACTCAGAGGCGATCCCTGCCTAACATACAAAGCTTTGTGAAACCCAGAGCTGTTGGACATGCTTCACTTAAAGAAATCCCAATCCCTCCAAGCTACATGCTCTAGGGACCTAAACTTTGTCACTACAATAAACAGAACATGCTGGAGGAATAGATTTCTGTCCCAGAGACTTCCCATACTCTGGAACAAACTACCTGTCTATATCAAACAAAGCTCCTCATTGGCACTCTTCAAGAAAAATCTTTATTGGATGGGAAATAGGAAATTCATCCCGGGGATCACCTCTGTGGCTCTGCTTGACAGGAGCACAGGAAAATAATTTTCTTGGGTGGCGAAAGCCAAGGTACCTTTTTGACTAGGCTTATATAGGCCCTAGGGCCAATATCCTAGTAAGCTACCTATGAAGATACCATTCTGTTGGCAGAGGCGGCCCACAAAACCAAGGCTTCAGAAGTCCTTTCTCAAAGAAGTCCCATCTGCATCCCTAATAGGTTACCCAACTGCTGCACTCTGTAGATAGGCAGGGGATGTTTATCCCTGCACCACAGGCCTGGATAGCCATTACCAAAGGTTCTTGCGTGCAGAATATTATATCCAGAGGTTGTTACATATGAAACTTTTTATCATTTTCCTCCAAAACGCAACAAAAGAATCCCCAGTATTCCACCCAGTCAGACTGCAGATAAAGAAATATAAAAGCTGCTAGAAAAAAAAGTCAGACAGCTGGTCCCACCAGACCAACAAGGATCCAGAACTTACTCGAAATTCTTTTTAGTGCCATAAAAGACCAGAGACCTAGAACCAATTTTGGATCTCAGCAATCTAAATCAGTTTGTAAAAGGCTCAAAGTTCCAGAGGGTCACGGTTCAGTCCATCCTGCCTCTTTTAAGGAAGGGCAATTGGATGTGCTCTATAGATCTCCAGGGTGCGTACTATCATATTAAAATACACAGGCAGTCCAGAAAATGTCTACACTGCCACTTGGGAAACTGTCATTACCAATTCAGGGCACTGCCCTTTGGTCTCATCACAGCCCCCAGGGTGTTCACCAAGTGAATGTCAGTGGTTGCAGCTCACCTGAGACTGCAGAGATTCTGGGTGTTTACATATTTAGATGACTGGCTCCTATCTGCTTCCACCAAGCCTCTACTACTTCAACCAGCGATCACTTTCTCCATCTCTGTGCCCAGCTGGGCATTACTATAAGGCTCTCCAAGTCTCCCCTTTACCCAACACAACCTCTGGAGTTCATTGGAGGCCATCTAGGTACCACGTCACAAGTGGCAAGCCTACCTCAAACAAGACTGGAGACATTTAAGGAAGCAGAAATTATACATCCTTGCTTTTCATTCACCTCCAACCAAGTTATCTCTTCAACGACTAGGTTCATTGGAAGCCTCCATAGTACTAGTCCCCTTGACATGCTTCCATATGAGAATACTACACTGGAATTTAGCAGTACAGTGGTCAACAAGACATCTGCAAATGATGACTACTAGTCACCCCACAAACGTTTGCAGATGACAACCAGCATGGTGGATTCATGCAGAGGACGTTTCCCAGGGCTATCCCTTCATTCTTCCTTCTCCCAAAGCCACAATGACTATGGAGACCTCCCAGCTAGGGTGGGGTTGGCATTACTTTGAAAGGGCAGTCCAAAGCACGTGGTTCCAGAGGCCAGTCTTCACATCAGTGTCCTAAAAACTGCGAGCTGTCCTATATATGTTGCAGGAGTTTCGAGATGTTCTCCCTCTAGGGATGGCTGCAGTTCAGATGGACAACATGTCTGTGGTCTGGTACAAACAACCGAGGGGGAACCAGATCTTACCCAGTTTGCAGGGAGGCAATGAGAGTTTGGCAATGAGCAATCTCTTCTGACCACTTTCTCTTGGCAGCACGCATTCTGGAGAAAACCAACATACTAGCAGACTGAGCAGGTGTATTTTACTCCGCACGAGTGGTCTGCCAACCAGTCAGTGATGGACATATATTACAGTTACGTACACACCATAACTCTGCATCTGTGTTGTCTATTTGTTCCTTCCTCAACTTTCCACCCACCATCCTGCCTTCTCTTTTTGTTTGGATACTGGTATGACCTGAGGGATATTCCTGATTAATTTTTGCTGTGTGGGCTCCATAGTTCTCTGATCCTTCCCGTTTCTCACTTTTTTACCCATTATGTACTTTAACGCAGAGGTTACTTTTGACTGCTTTTTCCATTTTTCCATTCTGGTTAACTATATAGAGGACAAACTTGATCTCAGGCATCTCAAGATTAGTTGGGGGATATGAGTAAGGGGAGGAGCTCTAGCTGTGGAGCCTAAAGTCTATTGAGTGGCCAAGGACAGATCTGAGACCCATTGGTTGAGAGAGAACAAAAGCAGACCACAAAGGTGCAGAGTTATGGTCAGTACATAACTATAATTTAGTGCTGCATGCTGTGCTGTTAACTATTGTGTGACTATGCATCTACTGTCTGAACAACCCTGTGAGTTGCCAAGAACAGTACAAAAAGCCTTTGCGTACTAAATTTATGGATCCCAGCCTTTACCTGTATGCTATAGCATTGTAGCACTGGTACAGATTTGCTGCACCTAGGGATTTTTACTTAGTCTGAACTTTCTTCTGGCTGTTCTTGTTGGTGGGAACCCCTCTGCACCCTAGTGAGAGTAACATGCCAACCGGAACTCCCTGGTGAGACAGAATAGGTGGTTAGCTCAGTGTGTGGCTCCTCATTGGTTATTTTCCATAAAGGAAAGGCTCCTGTTGGTGGTATTTAAACCTCTCCATTTGTGCAGGCCTGCACTTGTTTGCACAACACACAGTGCTGCTGCACTGTGTTAAACCTCTGACAAGGTATTCCTTCATATTTTTCCTTACCAGTGCCTGTGTGCTCCTGAGGTTGGACCCTTCTCTGCAGCAGTGCACTGAACTTGCACAGCTCCTACACACACCTAGGTGAATATTCCCTCAAGCCCTTCCACTCCTTACTCCCATTAGATCTCCTTGGTCCCTGCTCCAGATTCTGACAAATATGGTTTCCTACAGTTTCTCCAGCCAGTCTGATTGATATGAGCATCCTATGGCAGTGTAGCAACTGCCTCATGTACACAGACAACCCTCTGCTCTTAACACCCAAGAACACGATTTGTGACTGATGTAACTGCATTAAGAATCTGGAATCCAAACTCTCTCACTTGCAAGCTAGTTTATGTGGCACAGAGAAGGTTGGCTGCACAAACATCACATCTCACATGCCACCCACACCAACACAACACACACCCACATATGTGGAGGTTCTCACCAGAAGCATACCCAAACATAAGTGACTTCCCAAGCAAAAACACAGGCACATCTTAGAACACCACATTGCACAACACACACCAGTGTCTCTCAGCCTCTAAGGCCAAACAGTAAACCCAATATATTAGTCATAGGAGACTTGAGTGTGAGACACACAGACGTGCCCCTCACCAGGCTGGATAAGGAGAAAGTCCCAATGAGTTGCTTGTCAGGTGACAGAATCTGCCACATTGCACAAGCACTCAAATCTCTCAACAGCTATTTCTGTGACTCTGTCATTGCCCATGTTGTTGTGAACAACTTGAGATATACCTCCCTGGATTACATGAAGGGAGACATGATCGAGATCTCTGTGTCCTGGGCAGGTATATCCCTAGCCTTAAGCAATATTTTATCACCACCTAGAATGATGCTTCATTACAAGCAGAAAATGATCGATTTCAATAATTGGTTTAGTTTCTGGTCTTATTCCAAGGGGATCCAGTATCTGACAGCCTGGGGTGACATGATTGATGGGCCTCGATGCTTTGCCAGAGATGGCCTTCATCTGTCCCTCCCAGTCTTCCGGCTACTGGCAAAGGCTGTTGCCTCCCCATAGTCCCATTTTAGGCAATGTCACGAGGACAAAATTTCCAACGTAAACAATTCATCAAAACTTACATTAAAGGCCATCCTGAGAAACAGAAGGAGCCTAAACACGAAACTGCACTCACTGGAAGCGCTCTTAACCTTAGAAGATGCTGAAATTTGTGCAGTCACAGAAACCTGGTTCAAAGCTGTTGAGAGCACCCAGGCCTTGCCAGGCTACTCATCCTTTCATACATTCAGACCCCAAACGGAGGGCAATAAAACTAAAGGAGGTGGAGTTTCAATGTACATTAAAGATAAACACACCTCCAGACTGGTCAAACAGTATTTTATGTATTTATTTTACATTTGTTGACCGGGCTAGTCCAGCTGGATATATGTCCATTTTCAGTGGAGGCCCGGGGAGAAAAGCTCCACAAATTACAACAACATAAAAGGTCAAGACAAAGACATTAACAGTAGAATTTGGTACATAAGAAGTTTTAAAAAATATTACAAGCCTAAGATTATATATTTTATATTTCAGTAGGGAAAGAAATATTTATCTAAGAATAGATGAATAAGACTAAGACATTTGCATTAGAAATGGCGTATTACAAATCTTTATAACATATTACAAGCCTAGGATTTTATATTATGTATTCTATTAGGGAAAGAAAACTTAATATAAGACTAAACTAGATACAACTATTAGTTTATATTAATAGGTACTGAGGTCACACACAAACCTAAGAAAGAAAACACTAGAGATCAATGGATAGAGTATAGATCAACATACAAGGATGCATTTATAGTGTTCTTTATCACCGAAGTTGTGATCTTATATGAAGGTGGTTGATCATTCCACAGTATATACATATTTACAGGAGAAAAAAATCCTAAGAAAGGTTAAGCTCACTAGTAATTAGTAAACACAAGATCATGATCATGATCATGAGAGACTAGGAATAGTGGGAGTCTAGTTAATGGTCTGGTGCTTAGTCTGGGTTAACACAGGGGCATAGCCAGTGTGATTTAAGGTAGAGTTTGAGCTTGCTTTTAAATAAGCTGGCAGAGGATATAGAGGTTAGCTGGCTTGGGAGGATGTTCCAGGCTTTACCTACTGTATTGGAGAACAAGGTGTCACCAGCTGAATTGTTGGATTTTGATATTTGTCCAAGTAGTTTATTAGATGAGCGTAAGGTCTTGAGATTGTTATAGGGGATGACTAGGGAAGTAAGTATGGGTGTATTTTGAGGTAAATACAGGATCTTACGGGCTACTATTAGTTAGTTAAAAAGTATTAGATTTGGCAACTCTAACCATCCTAGCTGATTCAGGTTGATACAGTGATGAATTCTATAGGAGGACCCAGCTGCAAATCTGGCAATATTGTTGTAGGAGGAAGAAAGTTTACTCAGATTACTTCTACATATTTTGGTATAGATAGGGGAGGCATAGAGCAGGGTAGAAATAAGGTGGGTGTGAGGAATGGTAACCCTGGCTGGAGGTGTTAGAAAGGGTTTGATTCTATGGAGGGAACCTAGTTTCTTGTTTACTGTTTATGGTGTTATTAATGTGAGGCTCAAAAATAGAAGTTATGTTCTTACCATAACGTTCCATGTTAGTTGTCTTCTTCTCGCCTTCTTGCTGGATGGGTTGGAGCCGACCTCGGCTCCGACTCGGCCACTCTAAAAGCTCGAGAGTTGGTTCCACCGGCTCGAGGCTCCCCTTATATCCCACAATGCTAGGCGAGAGTTACCTCAGATCTCGTTTGTAAGCTAACCCCAGCTTATAATAGTAACAGAATAACTGTAAAACAGAGTCCACCTCTAACAACAGGAAGAAAGAAGGGTGACCTACATCCTGAACCAGGAAATATGCATAATAGCATATGTCTAAGAAAGAGGTGGTAGAAAGAGAGGTCACAATCACAACTCCTCTAGGTCTGTCCAGGCCAGGGGGAAGGAGGGTGGGAAGCAAGAAGAAGGCGAGAAGAAGACAACTAACATGGAACTTTATGGTAAGAACATAACTTCTATATGTTAAGTTGTCTATCTCGCCTTCATTCTTGCTGGATGGGACCGCGTCCCTAGCACCATGTCCCGGGTGGCCTAACGGAACAGACTCCTGAGAACAGTGGAACCAAAGTTAGCTCTATGCCTAGAAGCTAAATCCAACTTATAATGAGAAATTAAAGTGTGAGGAGTAGCCCAAGTAGCCGCTGCACAAATGGTGTCGATAGGCAGCCTGTCTTGGAAGGCTAAAGAAGTAGCCAAAGCTCTGGTGGAATGAGCCTTAGGTTTATCAGGCAGCTTTTGATGTCTAATTTCATATACAAGGGAAATCAAAGATGTTAGCCATCTGGATAATGATACCTTTGAAACTGAAAGTCCCTTTCTGCTCTCCGCGTAGGAGACAAACAGCTGATCAGATTTTCTGAACTGTTTAGTTCTATCCAAGTAGTACCTCAATTGACGGTGAACATCCAGGCAGTGTAATTTTTGTTCAGACCTATTGGAGTATTCTGGAAAAAAGACCGGTAGATCAATGCTTTGATTTAGATTTGACATCGAAACCACTTTAGGCAAAAAGGACGGGTTAGTTCGTAAGGATACTCTGTCCTTATGAAACAAAAGATAAGGAGGACGACAGCTGAGTGCTTGAAGCTCTGAAACTCTTCTAGCTGATGTGATAGCTACCAGAAAAAGAGTTTTCCATGATAATAATTTTAAAGAGCAGGAGACTGCAGGTTCGAAAGGGGGTAGAATCAAAGAAGCAAGAACTAAATTTAGGTCCCAAGGAGAAGGAGGATTTCTTATAGGAGGTCTGAGAAGAAAAACTCCTTTCAAAAAGGCTTTGCAGAGCTTGTGGGACATTAGGGCAGATTCAGAAATACCCACATGAAAATTAGAAATAGCTGCCAATTGAACTTTAAGTGTAGAGGGAGATGAACCTGCATGGAAGAGTTCAGCTAGAAAATCAAGAACTAGTTGGATGGAAGCAGTGAAAGGATCTATGTCCTTTCCTTGAGCCCAATATGTGAAGCGTTTCCACTTACTCAAATAAATCTTTCGAGTGGAAGATTTATGGGAAGCTATCAAAATATCTCTAACTGAGTGAGATAATTGAGGAAGCCTGGCTAAGGTTGGAACTGGAGGAACCAAGCAGTGAGGTTCAGAGAGGGAGGGAGCGATGAAACTGACCCGACTGATGGATCAAAAGATCTGGAACTAGGTCCAGATTCCACGGTCGCTCAAGAGAAAACGATGTAGAAAGGGGAACCACACTTGTCGAGGCCAGTAAGGAGCAATGAGGATCAATGAGGCCTT
Source organism: Protopterus annectens (assembly GCF_019279795.1). Lineage (NCBI taxonomy): Eukaryota > Metazoa > Chordata > Ceratodontiformes > Protopteridae > Protopterus > Protopterus annectens. The sequence continues at coordinate 234,435,383 of NC_056747.1, read as the reverse complement.
CTGGTGATAGCTTTCTGTATTACTTGAGAGATCAGTGGGAGAGGAGGAAATGAATACAGTAGTCCCCGGGGCCAAACTTGGACTAGAGCGTCTCTGCTGGGTTGGCCTGGTAAAGGGAATAGAGTGAAATATTCTCTGCACTTGCTGTTTTGGGGAGTAGCAAAAAGATCGCAGCAAGGCTGACCCCACTTGAGAAAAATTTCTCTCACTACAGAGTCTTTCAGAGACCACTCGTGAGGCATGAGTATAGCTCTGCTCAATTTGTCCGCAATTTGATTGGACTTCCCGGGGATGTGCGTTGCTATCAGAAACCGCTGAGAAGAAATCGCCCATTGCCACAGTCTGAGTGCTTCTCGACACAGGGGGTATGATTTGGTTCCACCTTGTTTGTTGATGTACCACACTACAGACATATTGTCTGTCTGGATTGCAATCGTTCCCAAGGGAAGAGAGTCTTGAAGGGCTTGCAACGCTAAAAGCACTGCTCTCATCTCCAGAACATTTATGTGCAAGTGGCATTCGTTTGGTTGCCATGTGCCTTGGACCGTCCTGCCCTGATAATGCCCCCCCCACCCGATCAGGGAGGCATCCGTTGTCAGAGTAGCAACCGGAGGAGGTGGAACAAAGGGTCTTCCCGACAAGAGCTGGGGGGAAGACATCCACCACATGAGATGATTCTTGCACGCTTGCGTGATCATAATGGTGTGAGACATAGGAAGTTGCTGGTATGACCATTGAGTAAAGAGCATCCATTGAAGGATCCGCATGTGGTATCTGGCTAATGGAAGCAGAAGTATGGCCGCTGCCATAATTCCCAACACCTTCAGAACTAACCTGGCTTTAATTCTGTTGTTGTTGAAAAGGAGTGATACCAATTTGTGAATGTCTGATATTCTCTGATGTGTTAGTCTTGCAGACATGTTTATTGTATCTAGATTTGCGCCTATGTAGGTAATAGTACGACAAGGTGACAAAACAGACTTTTCGCAATTTATTGAAATACCCAGCTTTTGACAAACGCGAAAAGTGTAATCTCTGGCCATCAGAAGGAGATGCTTGGTGGGAGCTGTGAGGAGCCAGTCGTCCAAATATGGAAACACCTGGAATCCTTGTCGTCTCAGGTGAGAAGCTACCACTGCCATGCATTTGGTAAACACCGGGGCAGTGGTGAGACCAAAGGGCAGGGCCCTGAACTGAAAATGACTGGTTCCCAGCCTGAAGCGGAGGAATCTTCTGGAGCGTCTGTTCATTTTTATGTGATAGTACGCATCCCGAAGGTCTATAGAGCACATCCAGTTTCCTTTGCCCAAAAGGGGAAGGATGGATTGCAGCGTGACCATCCGAAATCTTGTTTTCTTGACTGATCTGTTCAAGACACTGAGATCCAAAATTGGTCTCCAGTCCCCTGTTTTCTTTGGAACTAAAAAGAACCTTGAGTAGATTCCGGATCCTTGCTGGTCTGCTGGAACTGGCTGAATTGCTCTTTTTGCAAGCAGTTTTGAAATCTCCAAAACTGCTAGATCCTTTTGAGCGGGTGGAATATCCGGAAGGGATTTTTTTGACTGATTTGGAAAGCGAAGAAAGGGGATAGAATAGCCTTCGGAAATGATGGACTGTACCCATTTGTCTTGAGTCAGGGATAGCCAGGCTTCTGGGTACAGTGACAATCTTCCCCCGACTGCCTCCGAAGATGGGCAGTCGGGCAACACCTCAGGGATGCTGAAAGGGCTTGTCAGGGAAGGCTTCCCGATTGCCCTGGTTCTGCGGACCTCCCCTGCCCCTAGGGCGACGTCTACCATTGTTATTCCCGCCTCTGCCTCTGGCGGGGAAACGACTCTGTGCGTCAGGCGAAGTCCCTTGAGATTGTTTACGGAACCACATCTTTCCACCCTTCTGGCCTTTGGGGTAAGGCCTGGAAGGAGTAGAAAAACGGACTCCGACGGCAGAAAGGGTCTTGCCATCAGTCTCGCACCTAGTCAAGGTTTCTTTCACTTGAGGACCAAAGAGGGATGATCCATCAAACGGGGAGTTCGTGAAAGACGTCTTGAAGGGGTCCGCAAAATTGCATAGCCGCATCCAGGCATGCCTACGTAAGGCCACACCTGTCCCTGCGGCTCTGCTCGCTCCATCAGCCGCGTAAGAAAGGAGGCGCATGGAGGAGTTGGATATGGAGTTAAGGGTAGCCAGCTGCGTGTTCATCTTATCTTGGAAACCCGCAGCTGTAGGGTCCTTTAACATTTCACTCACTTCCTTGATCAAGTCCCTTTGAAGACGAGTAAAATGGCACAGATAGTTCAGCGAACGCATGGTAAATGTCGCTGACGAGAACATCCGCTTCCCGTACCTGTCCATGGACCTAGATTCCTTGTTAGGTGGATGGACAGGTACTGAAGGATCAGCTAGCTCCTTCTTGGTGGCAGCAGCTACCACCATAGCATCCACAGAGACTCCTTTTGTTAAGAACTGTTTGTCTGCTGGTGCTGTTATGAACTTGGAGGGTCTCCTGGGAGTGGGGTCCACTGAATCAGGAGCCGTCCATGCCTTCTTAGCGACCACCTGCATGAGGGGGTCAAAGGGGGGGTGACACCCAGGAGGTGGAAGGACGAGAGCCAAACGCCTCAAGATACACAGATTCGTCCTCCGAAGGGTTGAGGGCTGGCCAATTTCCCCTCTGTTTCAGGATCTCCAGAATGTCTGCAAATGAGACATCTTCAGAAGGGGAACAGGGGGAACCCTCAGAATCATCCAAATCTGTGTCTGACGTGATGGACTCAGGTGAGTCAATGTGTTTCCTCTTACACTTCCTCTTCCAGGGGGCTCTTCTGCCAAATCAGGAGAGGCCTCGGAAGAGGATGAAATCCCCACAGGTCTGAAGAAGGCGGGTTATTTTAATCTGCCGAAAGCGCTTACGTGTACCTGTGGTTTTTACTGTGGAATAATAAATCTGTGTTCCAGTCCTCTTATCGTGTGTGGTCCGCTTTTTTACCAGTTTTAGTTTGTTTTCCGTTTGGTGTGTCCCCACAGGGGGTTCCTGAGGAGTTGGCTCTCTGCGGTCCAGGATGAGGGAGTGAGTCGACTTAGCCTGAGGCACCATAGAGGGAGGGGCGGACGGAGCCGACTGTGGAGTAGAGCCAGGCTCTAACACACTCCGCATGACCTCGAATGCACCCCTGTCAGGCAGAGCCAGAGGTCCCCGCTCCGAGAAGCTAAGAACCCCCCTCGGCACCGACAGTGATGGCTCCGAGGCCGATGTCGGAGCCGAGCTCACCAGCTCCGAAGCACCGAGAGGGAGAGGGGGGTCGGACAAGGGTCCGATGCCACTCACCCCTCGGAGCCGACGAGGGAAGTCCGGCGCCGAGATTCTTCCAAGGAAGAAAACGGAGCCGACGACGGAGCCGAAGACAATTGTATCGGCTCCGACGCTATCACAGTCTCTGTTCCGACACGACCCGGCTCCGAGCTCAAGAGAGTCGAAGGAGGAATATGTTGATGGACCGGGGCAGGCATCGACTGATGAGTCGGGCTCTGAAGCATCTGGGCCAGTGCCTCGGACTTAAGAAGTCGACTCACTACCCTCTGAAGGTCATGATCCGACAGCCTCGATGACCTAGAGGAGTGAGATCTTTGGCTCCGTTCAGACAGCAGGGGAGATCCTGGAGCCGAATGAACGGAGCCAAGAGATGGTGACCTGGACCTCTTCCTAGTTGTCGGCTCCGAAGGTCTGGTCGGAGCCGACACGGGGACTTCTACTACCTCGGCTCCGGCCGGGGGAGCCACAGAAACTGTGGACTGAGACTTATCGGCTCCAGCCGGAGCCGATGAAGGCAGAGGTTGAGAAACCTTAGGTCTCTGCTCAGTAGCCGGAGCCGAAGACCTAGATGCCTTAGAGGGCTTCCCTGTTGAAACAGATAGGGAATCCTCTGGCTTGAGTAAGCCTCTTAGTATCAATTTATTTTTTCTTTCCTGCAGGACCCTGGGGCTGAAGCCATGGCACACAGCACAGGAGTCCTGCAGGTGCAAAGGCCCCAGACAGTAGACACAAGAAGTGTGAGCGTCTGTCAGAGACATTTTCTGACAGCACGCATCACACTTTTTGAATCCGGAGACCTTTGCTTCTTTAGACATTTTTGAACAGGTGTACACAAACACACACACAAACACACTAGTTACACCCTGTCAAGTTAAATTATAATAAAACCACTAACTAGGATTTTAAAATAAAATAATACACACACTCCACTAGGGAAGAGAAAAGGCCTGTAGGCCCAAGGGAAGAACCTAAGGTTCTTGAGGGAAAAAAACGGACATTTTTTAGAAGGGGATAAATATATCTCTAAACTAAGGGAATTAAGTAAAAATATTAAAATTAAAGGGGTTTTGAAAGACTAATTTCCACAAGAAAAAGTCACTTACCAAGAACCGGTAGAAAACCAACCTCGAAGCTGTAGCGGCAAACGAGATCTGAGGTAACTCTCGCCTAGCATTGTGGGATATAAGGGGAGCCTCGAGCCGGTGGAACCAACTCTCGAGCTTTTAGAGTGGCCGAGTCGGAGCCGAGGTCGGCTCCGAACCCATCCAGCAAGAATGAAGGCGAGATAGACAACTTAACATGACAAGTTATTATCTATTAGTACCCCGAGTAGTTTGGTGGTTGGCTCAGGAGATGATATAGTTCCGTTATTTGAAGTAATAGTAAAGTTAAGTGGGGAGGTTCCATGGGTGGGGGTAAATAGTAGCATTTTCGTTTTTGGGGGTTAAGGATAAGACGTCTTTGTAGGAGCCAGTTTTCAACTGTACTAAAGGTCTTTTGGGTTAGTGACTGAAGTTCTGATTGAGAAGTAGCAGAGCATATGAGTGTGGAGTCATCACCGTATTGGATACAGTCGGCTTGTGGAATTACAGAATGGAGGTCATGTGTAAAGATGGAGAAGAGTAAAGGACCCAATATAGATCCTTGCGGGACCCCTAGGGCAACTGGGAGGTGGGAAGATAAAGTATTTTCCCATAGTACAGCCTGTTGCCTACTATGTAGGTATGATTGGAACCACTGTATAGTATGGGTGTCCAGTGACAGGTTTTTGAGTGTGTCTATAAGCAGGTGGTGGTTAACCATATCAAATGAGACACTTCAGGTGCAGTGGACTGTAGACAAAACACCTGTCTAGGTCACAGCCAGCTGTAGGCCCCCATCCATACAACTAAGATACCCACTCTGTCTATGTGGATCTACTCGAATCTGTCAAGATTCAGCCATTCACCCTGCTCCTGAGAGACTTTTAAGTACCCTACCATAGATTGGAAGAACTATTAGTGCCAAAACACACTTACCCAGAGATTCCTTGACTTTGTCAACTCTAATGCCTTGGACCAACTGGTCAGTACCCCCACTAGAGGTGAAAATATCTTAAACCTAGTGTGATACCCCTGCACTGGCCCAGTAATTAAGAAGCCTCAATCCTCACCACTGGCAACAGTGGGAAGCGTACACACTGGAAAGATAAGTACACACACAGTAAACTGCAATTTCCCTTAAGAGCAAACACTGATCACAGTCAGTCTGGGGCTGTTTTCCCCCCTCTTTCTCCAAATCCCCATTAAGACTCCCCACTGGCACAGCTGTAGGGTTAAAATCTCAGCTGAGTGGCCAATCCAAAACCTCCAGCACCCTCTCTGTCCAACCAGTGCTTTGTGTCCCTGCCAAAGTAGCTGACACACACACACAGATTGTATATATATATATATATATATATATATATATATATATATATATATATATATATATATATATATGTTTACTGGCTATGCCCCCTTTTGCCCAGAATATAAGGTAGTTCCTGCTGCCATCTGTCAACTCTTTATCAGCTACTTAAGGTCCTTAAAGGGTGTCCAGTCCTACTATGTAATGTTACTAATATGGTAGCCTGACCAAGAGCAAGGCTGTTTAGGAGTGGCCTGTACAGTGTCACCAAATAGATATGCAAGTACTTCAAAATCTTAAATGTTTCATGGATATCAGCCACAAAGATAAGTTGAAATATAATTAGTAGTAAATAAAAGAACAAGACGATGCTAAATATATATTCACAGCGACCTCAAAGTTCAAAATCACAGGAAGTATTTAAAACAACATTGCAGGATAGTCTCAAAGAAAACATCTAAGCTATACTTTACTGTATTCCTATCTGAATCTAAAACCATTACTATGCCCTAAAAACTTACTTTTACAGCAAGGCAAGTGCAGAAGGTGGTGATGAGTGGATGTTTCTAGGTCAAAGACGAGATACAAAATGCCCAGTCTCACTTTGACAAGGGGTCTTGAACTAATATCAATTATTACTGCTGGGTTAGCTTGGATGACATCACTTTTTGTCACCTGACCTACCTCTATCATCAGAGCACAAGCATTTTTAGCATCTGTCTGAAAAATATACATCTCTCAGATGTTTTCAGATCCTGAAATTCATAAAACAATAAAACACTTATGCATCTGTAAACTAGTAATTACATCTCTTCCAAGACAATACAAAAAACTTCTAGCTCTAGACATTGTCTGCTACACTGAAACTGAGAGAACTTTTATAGCACAATGGTAAAACAATTTAATTTCAACTTCTTTTCTTTAAGTTTTGCAAGTTAACCCTTCATGTCCCAGTTTCTACTGTTAAAACATATACAGTTACACAATTATAATACTTTACATACATTTCTAGTCTAAGCCAGCAGGGCATACTATGGTTAAATTTTAGCTCCGTACATAACATACCGTTCTGTATAAATCATATCAGTATTCACAAATGACACAGATGTGTTTAGAAAATTTGATAGCTGGGCTAGCAGTGTAGCACCTAGTACTGACAAACATGGGTGATCGCTGTAGCCACCCCTACAGTGTCATCCTCCCTGGTAAGATCCGTCCACAAAGCAGTCACTTAAGTCGCCATCACCCCCCCCCCCCCATTATCAGACAAAAATACTTTTCCAGAGCTGATTAGGTATACATGGCTTTGTAGCTCCTTCCTCCCCTGTGGGAACAGATACTTATGAGGAAACATACACAACACCTATATAGCTGCATGGACTCTGCAATTCCAGACAGGAACAAAACATCCTCAAACCAGTCTGGTGGAGTTCTGCCATAAGCAGACTTTGCAATTAAAGAAAAAACTGCTGTCCAGGAGTAAGAAGGAGCAGGTCCCAAATTGGAAGCAATCTCTTCTCAGCCTGAACAAGCAGATAAGGGCCCTTGAGATTTTCTAAAGCTAACTACGAGTCCAAACTGGCCTCCTCAACAAAAGACAACCATAAGGCCTTCTTTAGTTACGTCCATGACCTCAAAGACAAGACCCAGAGCTGTACAGAACTAGTGGTCAGTGGTACCACTCACACCAACACCGTTGACATAGCTAATCTACTAGCAGACAGGGTCAGCAAAAATTTCAACCCTGTGTCCCCCCCCGACAGTTAAGCAGGACATCCCCAACACCTGCCCCCCCAGTCCTCATTTCCAGTGAGCGGGTCATAAATGCCCTCGCCAAGGCAGAAAATACCGCCTCCATGGGACCCGACAGTATCCCAGGCTGCATCCTCCACGAGCTCAAGCAGGAACTTGCAACACCATTGGGCACCCTGTTCAGTCACAGCTTGAGCACTGGATTTGTCCCAGCCAAGTGGAAGGCAGCCACTGTCATCCCACTGCATAAAGGTGGTGCATCCACTGACCCAGGAAACTATAGGTCCATTACCCTAACTAACATGATCTCTAAGGCCATGGATTGCATTACCCTGGACCTCATAAACAAGGATGTCGGTAGTCTCCAAGCACTTGACCCTACTCAGTTTGGATTCATTATGTGGGGAGGTCATGCCTGTTAAAGGATTACAAAGGCTTTGTTATATGCCTCTGCCTTAGGGCATCTACATGCTGCCCTGTCCATATGGGATGCAGGCAACAAGCCAGGGGTGAATTTGCAGTTTCCCATCCATTGGTCCGATGGGCATAGGGAAGAGGTCTGCTTCACATGAATGGGTGAGTCTGTTCAGAGAGGGGGTAATATCTGAGACGCATACTTGTCTCTCCAACATGTTTTGCTTATGTCACAGAAGAGGTTTAGATCCGTACATTGGATAATTCTAGAGTTGTTTAGCAAATGTGTAGCAGATCCATCAGAGAGAGATCACAGATTGTCTTGTAGGTTAGGCTTGATCACTCCTCCGTAGTTTGTTGGAGACAGTACAGAGACAGGGCAGTCTGTGTAGAACATGTTATTTACACCATGTATTCTTTTAGTGAACAACCTGTGTGGCCACTCCAGTTGTTGCGTATGCCTGGTCAGGTACATGCTGAAGCGTGTATTGTACTCTATTTATTGTTCTAATGAGGGTGAATTATATTGGGATTATAATCTCCTTAGATATGTTTTCCATGTCCTTACTTATAAGTTGTGCCACATAGGATTTTCTCACCACAGTGGACACAAGGTGATCACAGTTCAGGTTAATGTCAACCTCATTTCCCATGTCCATTACCACAAGGTCTACTTTTAGGGAACTGTTAGCACTGTTGTAATCTGCAGGGGAGGTCATCTTCTGAAAGGGTATAATCATGCGTATATTTATTTGCATTGAGCTTTAGGCCATGCTCTGACTGGCATTATTTATATGTCTGTGTCAGACCCCCTTGGAGGATATCTACATCTTTGGGGGATTCAGTGATTGAACCCAACTTGCAGTCGTCAACAAATTTTGTTAGCCAAAGGCCCCCTTCTGCATTTGCCATGACTTAAGAGAAGTATTTTCTGAAACAGGAGAGCGGTCTTAGTACTGAGCCCTGTGGGACACCACTAGTAACAGGCCTCTTGAAGGAAGTAGATTCCCCCAGCCTAACATAATGTGTCTTCTCTGTAAGCCAATAGGCTACCCATTAATTGACCTACAGATTTGTGCCAGATGTGTCCAGTGCCTTTGCCAGGTGGAGGTAAGCAGTATGCACCATTCTAAATTCTCCATGGCTCTATTGACTTTCTTGAAGTCCACCAGGTTTAGTTGGTTTGACCTGCCCTTGATGAAACCAAACTGGGATGGGTCTTGTACTTCAAGATTTCCTATGTCTTTGTTTATCAGTTGCATGATAATTCTTTCTATGACCTTGCATACAAGACTAGTCAAACGTATGGGTCTGTAGTTCCCATAGTCTATTGATGGTTCCCATTTGTATAGATGGATGACTATTGCCATCCTCCATTCCCCTGGGTACAAAGCCTGTCGGGAGGCTGTGGTTGAACAGTGATTCTAGTGAGCCTGACTGGTCATGTTTCAAGCTATGTAGGAAGTATCCTGGATATTATCAGGACCCACTGATGCAGTGTTCTTAGCTTTGGAGGGTACAGTTTAGTAGTAGTTGGGGAAGAAATGGTAGAGGGTGGTAACTGGGGGTGAAATTGAAGATAAATTTATCACCCAGCAAATTAGCCAACTAGGAAGTTCCATTTGGTATTGGTTCAGTACACTCTTGCTTGTTCCCGTTAAGGTTATTTACAAAACTGAAAAAATGCCTTATGGTCATCTTTAGTGTGGGAGGCTATTTTTCCCTCAGAGTAGGCTTTGGTGGGCTTGATTAGTCCACTGAGTTGCTTATCGAGACTGGGGAGTTTTTTTTTTTTTTTGCCTGTTGTGTATAGCCCTTATTTTTGGACAGTATTTTCTTTTAAAGTGCAACCTATTTATACTGGAGAGTCCACCAAGGGGGCTTGCTTTTAGAGTTTGTCCTAAGTTTATTTCAGTTTAGTACTGTTTCTATACATTTGCTTACATGCTTGTGCAGAGTTTCAGTAATTATGTCTGCATAGGCCACAGTGTTCTCAGAGTTTGGGTGGCTTGGAAATTACCAAAATGAACGGCAGGTGCAAAAAGTCACTTGTAACCAAAGAAAGCACCCAAAATCCAGGGACTATGTCACGAACAGTTTAATAAACAAATAATGACGTTGAAATATTCCACAACACATTTTCGTCCTTGACTTCATCAGATGAAATCACACAAGTGAACTCACCTTATATATTTAACTAATTACAAAATACCCAATAATAAAACAGATCCAATCAAACAATTTCAAAGACAATTTAAAAAAATATATATATACAAGCACCACTGTGATTAATCATACCCAGTTAAAATAATTATAAATAAATAAATGTATAAATGTATATAATATGTATGTATATATAGTGAATATAAACATTTCTAAAATTCTATAATCTATTATACTATAAAAATTCATATCAAATAACCGAATAAATAAATAAAATATACCATACTATAACTTGGCAGACCTAAATTTTAAAACTGGAATAAGTGAAATCATTTCATTAAGACCCCATGTTCTGTTGACTTCTAATATAATTTGCCAATATAGTTCTCTGTATTCTACTAGTGTTTCCCAAGTCCCACCTCTGGGGTCAACTAACACAGTTTCTAAAACAAAAAATCTAAATGTTGCAGATTTACATACAGTAGTATGTTTGTACAGTGCATTGTTTTCTTTTTTAGTCCTAATGTCATAAAGATGCAGTCAAATTTATCCTTGGTGGAGCAAGAAACACTCAAATTAGTGAGTAAAAATAAGAATTTAAGGGTTATGAAACCGGATAAAGGTGGGGGGGGGTGCTTATGGACCATATTACATATGAGGGTAAGATGCAGGAGATTTTAAGTGATTCTACTAAATATACAAGGATATCTATTAATGAAATAAATGTGGCATACAAAAAAATAAATGTATTATTGAATGACTTATTAATGGACGGGTTGATAGATTTAGAGACAAACAAATTCCTACATGTTGAAAAACCGAAGGTTCCTTCCATTTTTGGCATACCAAAGGTGCATAAAAATATCGAAGATCCACCTTTAAGACCAATAGTTTCTGCTGAAGGTTCTATTACAGCTCCACTAGCAAAGTTTATTGATATAAAGGTGAAGAAGGTACTTATGAACAGTACTTATATACTACAGGATTCTTGGTACCTTCTGAGAAAGTTGGACAAAACTTTTTTTTCTGAAGATTTGGCCTTTGTTACCTTATATGTAGTTGATTTATTTACTAGCATTCCCCATGATATAGGTCTTGAGTGGTTCGAAGAAGTGTTAGTAGGATTTACAGGAATCACACATAATGACTTTAGAATAGTTCTGGTTCTAATGGAGGTGGTATTAAAAAATAATTTTATATTTTTTGAAGAAGAATATTTTAAGCAATGTAAGGGAGTTGCCACTGGGGCACATTGTGCTCCTACTTATGCCAATATTATGTCACATTGGGAAAATATATACTTAACTTCTGTTTTTAGTAAATTTTGGACATTTTATGGTAGATTTTTAGATGATTTATGTTTTTTATGGAAAGGAAATGAGGATGATTTCAACTTATTTATTACATTTTTAAATGGCACAACCGAATTTTTAAAATTCACATATAAATTTGATAACCAAAAGTTAAATTATTTGGATGTAAACATCATTAAGACCAAGGATGGTTTTAAGTCTAAAATTTACAGAAAAGAAACTTTCTCGAACTCATATTTACATTATACCAGTTCGCATCCACCTCACCAAAAGAGAAGCGTGATGAATGGTCAATTAGTTCGCCTTAGTAGAATGACCTCTGATGACACTACTTACAATACTGAATGTGGAATTTTGAAAGGTTTATTTTTAAATAGAGGCTACCCGGGTGAACTTTTTGACCAGGTATGTAGTGAGGTTACTAGTGAAAGAAGAGGCAAGTTTGCACCTATTTTAGGCAAAGGTGAAACTTGTGTAAGACAAGAGTTAAATAATGAAAATAGTGGTGTCAAATATGAAACCGATATTACTACAACTTACGATGGGCAGTCAGGAATAGTCAAAAGAATTTATTAACAAAGAATGGAAAAACTTTTCTAGATTATCGGATTTAAACCACATTTTTGACAACAAATTAAAATTTATTTATAGGAGGGGTACTAATATTAAGAACATTTTAGAGAGAGGGACAAATGAAAGAATGTTTGAAAATGGTACTAGGAAAAAAGTAGGGTTGTTTAAATGTGGAAGGTGTAGTTATTGTACACACCTTACTGTAGGAGAGTCATTATATCTACCGAGTAGACAAAAGAAATTAACATTAGGTGCATTTGTTAATTGTAACACCAAGGGTATTATATATTTAGCTACTTGCACAAAATGTGATTCAATTTTATGTAAGGAAAAGTGAAAGAATGCTCAAGCAAAGAATTTGAGCATCTTTATGACATTAGGACTAAAAAAGAAAGCAATGCACTGTACAAACATACTATTGTATGTAAATCTGCAACATTTAGATTTTTTTGTTTTAGAAACTGTGTTAGTTGACCCCAGAGGTGGGAATTGGGAAACACTAGTAGAATACAGAGAACTATATTGGCAAATTATATTAGAAGCCAACAGAACACCGGGTCTTAATGAAATGATTTCACTTATTCCAGTTTTAAAATTGAGGTCTGCCAAGTTATAGTATGGTTTATTTTATTTATTTATTTGGTTATTTGATATGAATTTGTATAGTATAATAGATTATAGAATTTTAGAAATGTATATATACATACATATTTATATATTTATATACATTTATTTATTTGTAATTATTTTAACTGGGTATGATTAATCACAGTGGTGCTTGTATATATATTTTTTTAAATTGTCTTTGAAATTGTTTGATTGGATCTGTTTTATTATTGGGTATTTTGTAATTAGTTAAATATATAAGGTGAGTTCACTTGTGTGATTTCATCTGATGAAGTCAAGGACGAAAATGTGTTGTGGAATATTTCAACGTTATTATTTGTTTATTAAACTGTTCGTGACATAGTCCCTGGATTTTGGGTGCTTTCCTTAGTTACAAATGGCTTGGAAATTAGCTATGTCATCACTTAATAGTAGGGGGCTAGCTTAGGAAAAGCTTTTAAAAGTTCTGGTCTTTGCTTGGAGTTCAGGATTTTTAGTTAATTTAAGCATGACAGCTTTTTGATTTGATCTGACCAATGAAGACATTACATGGGGGCGGGAGTTGGGGCAACTTTCCCTCATTTGTGATCACCGGATCCAGGATATTTTCACCCTTCGTAGGAGTGCAGACTAGCTGTTCCAGGGTGTTTGCATTGACAAAATCCAGACATTGTTCATCCTGCATATTAGTGGTTGTGTATGTATCATAGTTTATACTAGAACAGTTAACATCACCCATGAATATCGTGTTGGCCTGAGTGGTGAGCGACTCCAGTACTTTGAAGTACATGGTATGGCTATCCTGGATCACAGACTGAGAGCTATAGCTAGCAAGAATATGGTATGGGACTTCTAGATAACAGATAGTGTGACATATTGTTTGACCAGTCTTGGTGTCATTATTTTTATGTAGATTACACCTCCACCTGTTGTCCTTTCTTGTGCAATTGCTGGTCTAAATGTGTGGAAGGCATTATAGCCTTGCAGTGCCAGAATATTTTCCACAGCTTTAAACATGTCTCAGTAACTTCACTGATGATAATCTCGAGGGTGAGAAGTGCTTCCAAGGAGCGAAGATTCTGGTTGAGACGCCTAACATTGGGCAGCAACACCTTTAGTAGAATTTTCTATATCGGAATGTTTATCTGGTTGGTATTGCCTAACAAAGGCAATCTAGGGAAGGATAATGTTTTGGCCAATATCCAAAAGCCTAGTGGAGACTGGAGTAGACCATCCCTGGCAAAGCAGCATGGTCTGTCGATCCTATACATTGTTAACAGAAGCATGAAGAAGCAAACTTTTCTAATTTCAAATTTGGGATTCTGGAGGTGATTAAAATGAACCCCAAAGGGAGTGACCTGAAAAATGTTATTAAACAAAGAATTGAAATGGCAGCTAAGGTTAAAATCTAAATGTGTTTCCTGGTTTAAATAACTATGTCACAGCTAAACCTGTTTCAAAAGCAAAAGCTTCACAGGTGCAGGGAGAGGTATGTTAACATGGATCAGATATTTTTTTAAACAGTGTGTGTGTATGCTTTTAAGGCACTTAATTAATGATTGTTTAATTTGTTAATTCTTTTTATTGAATAGTGTATAAGTGGTATGATTCATTTATTTGATATCTGATGAAGTCTTGTGTCTCAAGACGAAAGCGCTAATCACTTGGGCTTTTTTATTGTTGATTAAAATTTTTGATACCAAATCGAGGGCTGGACTGCTTTACTACTTTGGATTTATTGGTTGTTCTCATGTTTTGTGGTCTTATTGGTTGGCTTTGGCCAGTGGTCCAGCTTATTGTTTGGTGGTACTTAATGAATGGCAGAGGACAACCATTCCAGTGATTCTACTTTAATAGAAGAGCTTTTCAGGTCTGACTGAGGTATCTGCAGTCTGACTGAAATTCGTCAACTAAGAGAGGATGTTTCCATCCTAAAAGGGGAACTGATGTGGCTCATTGAGCTCTTCAGCCAAAGGCAACTGCAAGGAGGTGGTGGAGTTACAGGTTTGTCTTCACCCGATCCAGTAAAGGCAGGAAACCTAATTTCTACTTCCTCTCCCTGCAGAGCTTCTACGAGTAAAGAAGCAAGGGAGTATGAATGTGAATAAACACTCTGGTGGAGTTAGTGTGGGAATGATTTCCCCGGACCATCATGACAGAGTTTTCCACAGTGATAAATGAACTGGATGTAGTAACAAGTCTTCAGGATCTTTAAATAAAGGTACTGTCGTCTCTCACAGTAGCACGCATACTACTGCTGTACAAGTTATTGATAAAAATAACAGGGTGAACAGTAGTGGCCAGTTTAAACAAATTTTTGAAAATAAATATTTTTTAAAATTGTGGGGATTTTGATATACACACTAATGAACATGGAAGTGTTGATGAATCGCCAACACTTATACATGATTTTAACCTTGAAAAAGCAATTGTTTAAACAAAAATGTTTGGAAATTGACAATAGATATTTAAATGAAAGTTTAAGTTTGAAGATAGTACCTCAGGGATTACTTATGTATAAATACCCACTTGGAGTGCAATACAGTGATGAAAATATTAAAGATTTTAATATTTATTTTGATGACTGTGGTTTTGGTATAGTGAAAAAGTTGTTGAAATACAATGAAATATCTGTTAAATATTTAACTAGTCAGGTAGAAAGACTGAACCATGACATTATTAAATATTTATTTCCAGAATATCAGAATTTGTATGAAAGGATGTTAGCTAGAGTCGATAGAAGATGTATGGCAATTTTCCATAGGAAATAAAAGAAATTGGCGAGGGACCAAAAACAGTATGAAGAGTGAAAAGCCTACCCCGGGCCTTACAGAAGGAACAGAGGGGGGGGGGGGGGTGAAAGGTTCAATTCCACTATGGTCCCTAATTTTTCTAGGGAGGTAACCGACACTAGAATAGGTGAAGGTCTTGATGAACTTGACTCTTTTTCAGAGAGTAATGAAGATTTTTTTTTCTCTGAGAAAGTCCGAAAGGTTGGCAAACAAAACATGGTTCAACTTAGATTCAGGGCAACAACAGGAAAAACTAGTGAGCAAAGGGACTCCGGCTTGGGCAAGAGGTGGATGGAGAATGAAACCGTGACAAGTGAAGATGGCATAGTATCGGAGTTCAGTGGGTTTAAGATTTTTAATTACATACCCACTACCCTTACTAAGGAATTTTCTTTTTTATTTTCAAAGGGATTTAAATACTTTCCTACTAGTCGTGATCTAGCGAACGTGCTTATGGATTTAGAATTGTATTTAAGGAAACTTAACCTGGGATTGTGTTTTAGGGCCAACCCAGGCAACAACGGTGGGCAATTACAAGGCCCATATAGGAGTTGTACTTGCAATGCACCCTTGCACCACACTTTGCAGGTGTTCAAAAATGTGTTTCTGAAGAGATATACAAGTTATACAAAGAGAATAGGAAAGGGTCTTCCAATTAAAGTAAGAAAGAAAGAGAATTACTTCAAGTTTTGAAAAAAGGTAAGAGCATACGAATAATGAAACCTGATAAGGGGGGTGGGGTAGTATTCGGGTTGGAAGAATATAACAACGCCATGATGAAATTGTTTCTAGACAGCGATACTTATTCTCCAGTTTCCAAGAATGAGATCACCATAGCTTATGGTAGGATAGATTCCTTTCTACAGGAGTATCTTTTAGAAGATAGGATTGATGGGTCAAGTCATTATTTCTTAAAACAATCGAACCCTGTAATTCCAAACTTTTTTTGGAATCCAGACTGATTTCCCACGTTGTGTAACTCTAACAGTTTCTCTGCTAGTGTTCAAGTCTGCTTTCTGTCATGGACCTGTACAGGCCTTCAGCATAGTTTTTGTTCATCATTATGATCACTGCTGTGGTATCTTAATCTATGCGAGTTGTATCCTGCATAGGATATAACAGTTGGTCAGCTTCCAAAGCTTCAGGGCAACTTCCATGTGCACAAACCTTTAGTTATCTCTAGCTGAGCTGACTAAAATGTCAGGTTTGGGCATCAAGCCCTTCACAGCTTTCCTGCTGCTGAGAAGAACTCCCCTCTGTGGCTTTTGAGAATCATTGGTAGGCTAACGTTCCATTGTTGGGCTGATGAGTTAGTTCCATTTGGGGTGAAAAACCTTCCACATTACTGTTTTACTTCAGGAAACTTACTTTTTTCTTTAAAGAAGTACTTCTAAGATAGGAAAATGAATTGACTCTTGTGACTTATATTTACTTATTTTAAATGGTAGTGTGCTGTTTTACTTTTGTAATAAAAAGTTACTTAAACTACCTTTTATGTGAAGAAACTGGTTATTTTATTTTTTGGCGCTGGAGAAGGTGGTTAAAGTGTTTTTTGCTGTGCTTTTATATACTTTACTGTTTTACTGACTACTGCTGCTAGGCTTTCTTGGGGGAAATGAGCACCACTTCTGGCTTGACCATGGAACTAAGTTCAGGTCCCTCAAGTGGACCTTTTTCCAGCCACAAAAATAAAGACTGTTAAACAGCCTTTGCCACCACAGCATTGTTGTAATTTGCCTTAGCTGCAGGTGGGTGAGTCTGCTGTGGCCAAATCTGATTCCTCAGACCATTCTTTGTTTGGTCCCTATAGACTTGGGATTAACTATGCCGTCTGCAGCTGTTGGAGTCCCCTCAGGAGATAAGGGAGAGTCATTGTTGTCAGAGAGGAAGGAAAATGCTCTTGCATATCCAGAATGTTGTGCCCATCCCTGGGAAGTTGTTGGTAATACTGGGTCTGTTCTGTGTCAGTTACTCTGGACAGGAATACTTTATTGAGTTTGGCTCAGGGTCTTGTGCATGCTCTTGAACCTTCTTGTGGGGGGAGTTTCTGGTAAAATAAAAAAGGGTCCATCTTTCCCTGAACAGGTTAAATAAATGGAATCTACAGGATGTTGTGAAGGGACAGATGCATTTGGTTTGGCTCAGCGTCTTGTGCAGGCACTTGACCCTTTCTTGCGAAGTTTCTGCGAAAAGGAAAACTGATTCATCTTTCCCTGAATGGGCTCAAGAAGTGGAGTCTATAGGGGACTGTGAAGGGACACTTGCATTTTTTTTCTCCTTCGGTTTCTGATTGACATTCTGATGAGAGTGTGGTATCTGATTCTCCTTGTGAGGGATTATTTTTATTTGAGACTATTTCCAGAATGAACCAATGTTTTCAGTAGGAAAATACTGAGGTTTCTCAGTCCCTTAGAAAATGATTTGTTATAACAGGAATTTCCAGAACCTTGTCCTATTCCTCCAGTTATCTTAGCCTTGGAGAATGTTTTTTTTTTTTTTTTTTGTCACAGCCTGCTGCCCCTAAGTTTTTATACTCCAGTCCCAGTCCTGACCCAGTAGCTACAGTTTTAGTAAATAAAACTACTGCCAACTATTTTGTTAATTCTGATTCCTCTCCTTCTAATAAGGATGGAACATTTTTGATAGGTTTGGGGGAAACGTGTGCTTCTGCAACTTTGATTTTTAGAATTCTAAACTATCAGGTTCATATGTTGACGTTTTTACTGATTAATTATGAAAATATGAGAAATGTTTTTTTATCAGGTTCCTCTTGTGAGGAGAAATTATACATGGTGTAATTTAGTTTCTTGTATTTCTCAAGTCACTAAAAGTTTAAAATGTGTTTATTACTTTGTAGAAACTACTTCCAGGTTTTCTGGAACTGTTATAAGGAGGTTTGCCCGGCTGCATTTCCAGAACCTCACAGATATTAAATCGTGAATTCTCCCTTGGATGGAAATTTAGATTTTGGACATTCTGCTACAGACTTGATCAAAAACTGTGATGAGAGGGGAAAAATGATTCAAGAAATCTTGTATTTTTCAGCCCATCTTCTTTAAGCTTTATAAAGGATTTTCTACTCCCACTATAAACAAACATACATACATTCTTAGCATAATGGCAATGCAGGGAGGTTTTAAAAAGCCGGGACTTATCAGAACAAAGGATAGTCAAATAAGTCAGAATGGCTGTATGAGGGACCTTGTCTCCCGTCTCTCACCTTGGCAGTCTTTTATTACTTCTAACAAGTCTAAATCTCCATTTCTGTTTTTAGCAACAGATTGTTTCAGGCAAATGGGGCCTGAATGTGATCCATGTAAGTCACAGATGGCAATGGAAGAGTTTCCTTCTTTCCAGGAGATTCATCTGCCAGACCAAAATTTCCCATCTTTCATCCTATTTTACATCATATGTGTCTTGGGTTTACTAAAACTCAAATGAAGAGAGAAAAAGTTGTTTAGTGTTTCTCCCTAACCCTCGAGGGACCCAACAGCCACATCAGAGGGCATGTCTAACCCCCTGGTCCATGGTGACTCTATGGACTACACCAGGGGGATCTGAAGAAAAATATGAATGGCCTGAGGAATAATCTTTGGCCACAGCAGTCACCCACCTGCATCTGAGGCAAATTATCAGCCTGTAGTGGTGGCAAAGGCTGCTTAGCAATCTTTTTATAGCTGGAAAATCTTTCTTCCCTCCTCAGTTAAGGGAAGAATTTTATTCAATAATGTTTAAGAAAGAAAAGTCTTTTAAGACCCATTTTGGGTCTTTCTTTCCTGAACTGGTTTGTGTTGTTACCCAAGTTCAAAATACTTTTATTTCACAATTTTTTATCCCTTTTCCTAGTTTTTTTTTTTTTTAGTAACATTAGATTTAAAAGATATCTGGATGAGTAAAAATGTGATGACGTACTTTACATATTTCTTAAGGTTGTATGTCTGGATCACATTTTTAGTTCCTTGCCTTACCCTTTGGGATATCCACTGCTCCAGCATTGTTTTCCAAAATGTCTAGTTCCCATAATAGCTCACTGCAGGCTGCAGAGTATCCACATTTTTCCGTAGTTAGACAACTTGCTTATCTGTGCATTCTTTTTCAAAGTCTCAGGAATCTCCATCTTGGGTCAGAGATTTCCTACACAGGCAGGGTTTTCAAGAGAACATTCAAAAGTATTGTCTGACTTCATCTCCCAGGATTGTGTGTTTAGGTTTGCCTGCTGGGCACCTCAGTACAATAGATTTTCCACAGGGGGGGGGATTTATATTTAGATTCCGTTTGTTTTCCACTCAGACTTCAGTCTCAGCAAGGGAATCCCTTAGGATTCTGGGTCTCATGACATCTGTGATTCTCATGATACTTAATACAAGCCTCCACCTGCGAAAGTTAAAATGGTATCTCAAATTTCCTTGGTCGCTGTATCAGCACCCATTGTCTTTTTCAGATTCCAGTTCTGTGATTTGTTGGTGAATTTCTCAGAATCCAGGTCTTCCATTCTCCCCTCTTATACCAAAGTAGTCAGTGACAATAGATTCCTCAGACTTTGCTTGGGGAGCAGTGTCAGTGGGCTTAAAAGTGCATGGTCTTTGAAACAAAAAAAAAAATAAAAGCAGACCAAAACACACAAACATTAAAGAGATGCTAGTTCTTGTACATGCTGTCAACTCAATCATCTGTGGTTCCTGGGACCACGGTGGTGATATACATAAATAAGCATGGGAGTAGCCAGATCATATCCTATGTGCAGACTAGCCATGATAGTATGAGACGAGACAAACCTTTACAGCACAATCTCACTACAGAGGCATCTCACATTCTGCCAGAGCAAAATTGTGTGGCAGATAGGCTGAGCAGGACCAGCGCAGGCCCCCCACAAATTGAAACTGAATTTGGGAGCTTCACAATTTGATCCACCTGTGGGGAATTCCTCGGGTAGACCCTTTTTCCTCCTCTCTAAACAATTAGCTGGCAAAGTTCTGTTCCAGGACTGCATGTTAAGAATGTTGTTTTCTTTAGACAGGAATGTTTCTGTATGCTTTACCACTCTTTCTGCTGATTTCCAGGATACTTCTCAAGATTCAAAAGGATCTCCATATATCACTGTGATGACTCCCTTCTGGACCAGACATTAGTCATTCCTTCTGGAATTTGTCAGGGACAATTGCCGCAAGTTTCCTCATAGACTGTTTTTACTCGCGCAAGAGAAGGGGTGTTTGATACATCCTGGCCTCAAATGACTGTAACTGACTGCATGAATAGTATGTTCTTAATACCTTTTAAGAACCAGTTTTATGAGGATATGCAGCAGTTTTTAATGGAGGTAAGAAAACATGCTACTAGAAAATCATACATAATAACAAATGGAATTTATTCTCTAGTTGGTGCCAACAAAAGGAACTGGCACCCATTCAGGGATGGTGCTCCTCCGATTTTAGTCTTTGTGTGAGTTATTACCCAATGGCCTGTCTTACTCCTCGATCAAGGTTCATTTATCAACTATTTCAGCATGGCTGTCCATGCATCCCTCTTTTAATGCAGTCTATTGTTCAAATGGTTTTGAGAGAGTTTCTTTATAGGAAACCTCCCAGAAAACCAGTGCCTCCTCATTGAGATTTTAATTTTGTGTTAGAGAAGCTAGCTGCTGTTCCATTTTAAACAGCTCTTCAGGCTGACCTGAGGTTCTTAACATGGAAAACAGTTTTACTCATTTGTTCTTACTTTTGCAAGAAAACTTTCTGAATTACAGATGCTTATTACAATAGAGAGTCGATTATCTGAACTAATTTTGACGTAGCGTAGTTTGGATAATCACATAGCTGAACCGGATAAAAAAAACTTCTAAAATCTTATTTTTTTGCACACAATGAATGCATTTTTTTTCAACCATTCAGCGATTCCAGTTGACAGTAAAGAATATTTTTCACACAAGAGTGGGCTACAAAGCTCAAAAAGCACAAGTGTATACATTTAACGTTTATATATTTAGACTTTGATTTTTCCTATCCAAAAACTTTGGAAGGTTGTGTTCGGGGATAATTGATGTTTTGGATAACTGAAGTTTGGATAATTGAGACTCTACTGTACTGGTCACCCTTATCTAATTTTCCACAGCGATAGGGTTTATTTAAGAACTAAGCTTTACTTTATGCCTGAAGTGGTATCAGTCTTTACTTTACTTTAAACCAATTTATCCATTATATCCATCTCCTTTTTTTTCCATAAACTAAACATGAGGGGAAAGGATGAATCATATCTGGGATGTCCACAGACAAGTATGGTACTATCTTGACAACACAAAATCTTTCAGAACTTCTGGTCAGTTGTTAATTTGTTATGAAGGTAGGAAGAAGGGACAACCTGTGTCAAAGCAGACTATTACCAAATGGCTGTCTTAGGCTATTACCTTTGGTTATTCCCACCACAACAATTCTCTACCAGTGCCCTGTCTTCATCTGTGGCTTTTTGGAAAGGATTAGACTATTAAGTATTCTACAAACTGCATCTTGTTTCTCTGTGCCTACATTCACAAAGCACTGTAAACTAAATTATATTTCCAGTGTAGGACGGGCTTTGCTAGGATCATTATCCAGGGGCTCCTGGACCCTTCCCCTTGCACCTCCCATTTATTTTAAGCTGTGGTAATATACCCATATAGTTTGGGCTGTTGCAGCAGTGATCACAATAGTGAACTTAGTAGAGTTGTATAAGTGAACTTATCACAACAGTAGATGCAAGAATGATCACTGCTGCAGTAGCCCACACCCCTCAACTTCTTAGTGCAAGCGATATGGGTAAAGACTCAAAATAGGGACAGATTTTAAATACTGCTGTTATAACCTTAGTTGTTGGAATAACTGGATGTGTGCTAGCATGCACTTTCTAAGAATGTGAAGCCTGAAAATGTGTGTTGTTCAGTGACTTCACTCCTCGGTAATTTGCCAGAAAACAACAAAGGTTGTAACGAACAGATGAAAATGAGGCAAAAATCTGGACAGTTGAGATCTATTCATTAGCCACCCCTCCCTCCATCCTCTGTTTTTGTGTGTTTTTATGTCAGGATGTGGAAATACATGTTTTTTTCCTAGCAATGACCTGTCAGGGCTTAGCCTCCCTACCTCAGTTAGCTTAAAAGTTCTGAAGGGCATTGTTGCCCATACTTGACCTTTTAATCAGCTCAGTTCAGCTCAAGTTGACTAACAGTAAGATTGCATGGAAGTTGCTTTGAACGCCAGCTAGGTGTTATATCCTAACCAGAATACAAGTCATAGCTTAGGCTACTGCAGCAGTGATCATTTGAACATCTACGGTTCTGGTTAAGTTTCTTTACACAACTTTACTTTCTAGTGCTAAGTACACTTTTGCTCTCAAATTGAGGTCTCTCAAGGTGTTGTAACCATACCCCAAACAGTACAGTAACTCTGGATTAGGGTATCTTCCTGTTCCATTTTGCTTTGGATAACTATATTTGCTAACCTTGTCCTCTGCCCACAGTATAGTGCAGTTAATTTCATTTCATTTCCTGTGTCTGCCTTATGAATTTCTACCTCTAGATACTCATTTGGATTATTCATTGTTGGTAGAAAGGACTCCACTAAATGTTTGGGGAAGGATAATTGGTAATGGTTAAGGCCTTCGCCTCAAAGCACAAAGTTTGATCCTCTGGCCAATGCCTATATGGAGCTTGCTTGTTCTCCTTGCTTCTCTAAGAGGGTTCTTATCACCTCCCCAAAACATATCACACTCACCCAAGAGTGGAGTTGTGGGCAGCAGCACAGAGTCTACATGTTGCCTGATGGGGGAAGAGTTGTATAGACCAGCTACTTTGGGCATTTACCATGGTGCACAGAATCCTCAAGATAGGAGAACACTGATTATAGACTACACACCATGGCAGGGCTAGCCACTTGATGGTGAAAACTATGCCTGTAGTTGATTTGGTTGCGGTGACTAATATTACCAGATGGGTATGGGCATTTGTCAGTGATAAGTGGGTTGAGGACTTTGCCTGCTCTGATCTGTGCTAGGGACCTATGCTAATGGTGGGAGAGGTGTAAGTGCTCCTGTTGTCCAGTTTATGCCTGCCATTAAATCCAGCAGGCTTAAGTCAAGAAGCTACTGGCTGGCTGGTGTCCACTTGCCTTGACTGGGTTACCTGGGATAACTCTGTAGAGCAAAAGCTAAACGTAAAACCAAAAAAAATAACTGCCAAATATGAACTAATAATTGCTACATTCAATGTAGATTCATTAACAGGAAGAGCTTGGAAGTGGATTACATGATGGTAAATAGGAAGATGGACATCCTATGTACCTAGGGACAAGATGAAAAGCAGTGCAGCAAAGCCACTTGGCTTGTGATCCAGAGTCTACTACTTCAGGAAGAGTACAGGCTAGAAATGGTGTGGCAGACATGAGTGTCTAAGAGGGTAGGAGAGTGGTGTTGAATACGTAGAGAGAGAGAGGGCAACAGTTGACATGACACTCCAACCCCATGCAGAAAAATGGGGAAAGGGGGGGGGGGTTGATGATCATGACATGATTGGCAGTAATGCTTCTGTGTTTTGTGAATGGAGCAACTGAATGTTACCTAGCTCATAGATGACCATGTACCACAAGTAATGTCCTTTTGTAGAAAACAATACTGCTGGAAACCTCTAAGTAAACTCCTGATCTTGCATGGTAACCTTCTACATGTCTGTTTTTAGAAGAGACTGAAATTTTAGATGTTTCCTCAGTATAAGGCAGTAAGCAAGAAAGTCCTACAGCTCAGGAAATTGTTTCCCAAATTTTGGAATAATTAAAAAACATTCAATAAAATGTAAATGTTATTCTAAATCAGTTGAATAGTTAATGTTGACATGAGCTCTCCGAATTATTTACCTTTTGCTTTTTCAATGCATACAGTTTCTGTTTTTCAAGTTCTGATCACAGACCAGTATTGTCCACATTTATACTTTTTCTAGACCATTGTTGGTTTTGTCTTTTTTTTCAACAGACAAGTAGTACTATTGGCTAGAAAGATCAAGGCAAAGTGCCAGCTTACCAAGCTTTCACACAGGGATGAAGCCACCATTGTAGGAGGTGCACAACTTGTCGTTCATGTTTTAAGACTTTTTTTTTTTTTTTTGTTGCTTAAGTATGAAACATAGATATATAGGTTTATTTGAGCTAAAGGTACATATGTGCCTTTTAGTTGTCTTTAGTCATGGCTTCTGTTTTCCTGATATTGCTGCAGACTGTTTTCTACTTCCTTATTGCTAGGTGCATTACTTAGCAATAACAGAGAAGTCTGTGTATAAATAATGTTGCTTGTTGGGATGTGATGTTATGTTTTACATTTTAAAATGCTACATAAGATACTTTGAATGTGGTAAATTTGGGAGCAATAAGTTAGGGAGTGTGACTAAAATCCATTCTTGCTTCCTTATTTGTTAAACATGTTGCAGAGTTTGTTCTAGTTATAAGCAAGTATTTTTTTCTTTTGCAGTGTTGCTGAAAAGCTGAAAAGTTTCTTTAGTAAAGCTGTTGGAGGAATTGCTCTCTCACTGTCAAATACATTGTCCATCAGTGTATTCTTCCTTCAGTTTCTTGAGTGGTGGTACTCGTCTGAAAACCAGGATATAATCAAATCACTAACATCTCATCCTGCACCTCCCCCACCTGTACACTATGAACAGAATGAAACTATGGCCTTACCAAAATTAAAGACTGTCTGTCCTCTTTGTCACAGGACTCGAACAAATGATGCAGCTCTGGCAACATCTGGATATGTATTTTGCTACCGCTGTGCTTTCAACTATGTGAAACGTCATCAGAGATGCCCCATCACTGGCTACCCTACTGAACTGCAACACATTGTAAAGCTCTATTGTCCAGAAGGATGAAAAAACTACATTCATAATTGATTGTACATTGTGGATACTTTAGATTTGACAGTAAATTAATGTAATAAAAAAAATGGTATACAAGGGCCAGCCAGGTTGTTACGCAGTGCATAATGACTGCTCCAATGTCCACTTCTTGGCTTTGAAGTTTTACTCATCTTTATTCTTTTTTTTTTTTCCGTATAGGGTTATAGATGACAATTGTCTTTTACAAGTCCCTTTTATATGCTATAAATATTGTAATATGGGATGCAGAGCTAGTTTAACCCCACTGGTAATGAAAACATTGAGTAACCATTGTAATAAAGTGTTTCTTAGAAATAAAAAAAATTGCTGTAAGCAGTGTTCCTATTTTGGAAAATCCATTAGTGTAAGCAAGACTCATGGACTCAGTTTTTAGAGTATAATGTTTTATAATTGTACTGTGAATTCAACCCAACCTAATAACTAAAAACAGTTTTCTTTCTAAACCTTTTTAGGTAGTATTTTTACAATTATTTATAGTATACGTAAAATTAAACAAACCCTTCAAACTATTATTACATCTTTTATTGTACTATTAGTAACAAGTTCAGAGGAAGTAAGCCAGCCTGGTTGTGTAGATGGATTGAGTCCAAATTACAGCCCAGGTAACCAAAATTAGACTTGGTGGTGAGGGGGGCAGTAGAGCCGGTTACACACTGCTGCAGCTGTTCAGAAGAAAGGGGTGGGCCTCCAAGCCACCAGTCAACAATTTTCATTCAGC
The DNA here is from genome assembly GCF_019279795.1 of Protopterus annectens. Classification (NCBI taxonomy): domain Eukaryota; kingdom Metazoa; phylum Chordata; order Ceratodontiformes; family Protopteridae; genus Protopterus; species Protopterus annectens. Next base: position 234,409,447 of record NC_056747.1, on the reverse strand, counting down.
AAGTGCAGAGGAGTGTGCACTTCCTTAGAAGAAGGTATTATCACCCTAGTGGTGATTAAGGTTGTACATTCCTGACCTGTTGGTGAGGTTAGGCTAAAAAGTAAAAGCGGTCATTGCCAAGATGCTGATGGCACAAGCAATTTTCATAGCTAAGCCCCGCTCCTCACACCTTAAATGATCTTGCAGGCGATTCTCATCACTATGGAATAAATGGTCTCTAGTCTGAGTGGGATAGGATCAGTTAACGACAAGGGCAAAAAGCATAATTCCTCTTCAGTCTTTTACCCAAACAGTACTCTCAGATTGCCCTTGAAAACAGACTGTTTACTTGTCTGTCCAACAGATAAAAATGATTTGATTGTAGACTAGAGTGCCCCATCAAGTTGTAATGTACAATTTGTCATCCCAATTGTTTGCTTATTACTAAAGCTGTTTTTTTAATTGACTGATGTACCAAATGTCATGTGAGACTACCAAATGTCATGTGAGACTACCTGTTCCTCTACTAATGTGTTTCCCTGTTTGCCCTGCACATCCCTGCAACACAGTGCTTCTATTTTGAAGGAGGTTGCAGGAAACAAAAAATTGAATGATATATTATTTTGTGTGTACGTATAATATATATACACACACATACACTTTCTTGTTCCAGCTGAATTATCCACCACTCCTGGCCCACAGAGACCTAATTCTTTAGTCTCACCCCACCCCTCCAACCCATTAACAGAACCCCCTTTACCCCTCTTTCACAAAAGGAAAGAAAAAACAAGAGAGTATGGCACAGAGGGAAACTTCACAAAGATAAGAGGTTTGGGAAAGATTAGCTACCACATTCCACCCAGACACATTATGACCAGGAGTAGTTACAAGTAAGTTCTCCCCCTTCAGCTCACCAAGTGAACAACAGAGATATTCCTACAGATATTTTATCCACTGTCTTTAATTTATCAGATAAAGTATTGTCGGAAGATCACATCAAAGTTTTGAATAAGGGTCACTCCTTTGTTCCAGCACAAAGGGCCAGACTTCCACGTTTGTGAGACTGTTTGCCAGAAAACTGAATCTGCAGGTGGTGTTGAGTGTCAGTGACACTGAACTGTCTTTAAATGAGTCTCAACAAGATGTTACCGCTAGTATATCATCTGTACTTAGTTCTCGGAATAGAATCAGCAATGCACATGATGGTATGTCTGCTGATAGTACAGTAGGTCACAGAAACATTGATAGTTCTGTGTTGAGAAAAAGAGTTTATTTAACCCCCCCTTCACAACAACATGTTTGCCTTTATGAGAGTATTTGAAAATGACCTTAGGCAATTGATTAACAATGAATGTCGATAAAAATGGTTTAACATGAATCATAAAGAAAGGTTAGCCTTGCTTGATTTGGTAAATTATAAAAATCTTAGGATCATGAAGGCAGATAAGGGGACCAGGGTGGTACTCGTGCATCAGGATGCTTATATAGCTAAAATAGAGGAAGTGTTATTCAATGATTTTTATGCAAAAGTTTCTTTAGACTGTGTACACACAGTTTTTACATATTGACAATGTTCTTAATTCTCTAGTTAAAAACCACAATATTTCATACAAAGAATTTATTTTATGAACACTCCCCATCCTTGTTTAGCCAAACTGTTTGGTATTCCCAAAGTGCACAAGAATACATCTGACCCACCTTTCAGATTAATTATTTCAAATACTGAAAGAACTGCAAAGTACATAGATTTTGTGTTGAACCCTATAGCCCAGTCAAACCCCTTCTACATTAAAGACTTGTGGGATTTTTTAAACAAATTGCACACATCCAGTTTCAATGGACTTAACAAAACTTTAGTTACTTGATATATCACTAACTTATACACCAGTATTCCTCATCAGGAAGGTTTAAACAATGTTAAAAATTTTCTTCATAAGTTTATATAGTTTCCCAAGATCAAAATAGACACATTGCACACACTTATGTCTTTAGTCTTAGACAATTATTTTCATTTCAATAACATTTTCAAGCAAGTTAGAGGAGTTGCCATGGGCACTAAAATGGTTCCAGCATTTGCTAATGTAGTTCTCGGTGAATGGGAACTTGATACCATAGTACACTTTCTTGGATTCAAACTGAGCATTACTGTCATTTTACTGATGACATATTTTTTGCATGGAATGGTACAGATGAGCGATTTGATATGTTTGTGAATTCTTTGTCAGAAAGCATTGGTTTCCTCCAATTTGTTGTTGCAAGTAAAGGCTCAGTATTGTCATTTCTAGAGGCCACTTTATCGAAAATCCAACAGTAAACATCTATTCTAATATTTTTAGAAAAGAAACTTATAGAAACAGTTATTTAGACTTTAATAGCCAACATCCATGGTTTGTGAAGAGAAATGTTAAGGGACAGTTTGTGAGACTGTCAAGACTAATCAGTGATGACAGTACCTTTGAAAGAGAATGTGATTTTTTTGTCTACTCTTTTCTTACAGAAAAATTATCCAGCCATTTTGGTAAACAGTATTAGATGTGATATCAGAAGTAATAGATATAATAAATTCAAACCTATTTTGAAGTATGGTTTTACTTCTAATAAAAACACATCTACTATTGATGACAGCAGAGACATGAAATCCATTAGAAATATTTTACGTAACAAAAGGAGAATCTTATCAAGTGACAACACTATTAAAGTTGTTATAGGAACCACCCCTAAGTTTTCTTTCAAAAAAAACTAAAATGTTTAAATCGAAAGAGGTGACCGGGCTTTTTTGTTATCGGAACACACTTTTATTAACAGTTTCAAGGGTATGTTCACTTGTGGCAAGTGCGTGGCTTGCAATTTTATTTTAGTAGGGGACAAATACTGTTTTCCACATAGTAATGTCTCTTTCATAGAAGAAATGTTTTAATTGTAACAGCACCATGGTGGTTTATGCAGCCATCTGCACAGCTTGTGCAAGTTTCTATATTGGGAAGACCACCAGGAAATCAAGTGACAGGAATAAAGAGCATAACGGTGCAATAAGATCAAAAGATTTATCTAATGCTTTAGGCAAACATAGTATTTCCTGTACTAATTTTTCCATGTTCAAATTCCTGGTGTTGGAACAAGTTGACAATTTCTTTGGGGATTCTGATGGGCTTTTGCAAGTTTTAGAATTGAAGTGGCAACTTCATTTAAAAGCTGACTGTCACCCTGGTTTAAACGAAAGCTTAAACTTCAAATGTGTTTTAAAATGGATGCAGTGACACACTGCACTAATTTCATGTTTTCTTTAAATTATCTCATGTTTCATTTCTGACAGTTAAACCTTTTTCACTCTGTCATGTGCTCATTCAAAGATTCCACTGTTAAATTATTCAACATTTTACAGTGGCTTATTGTTTCTCATTGGTTGTTTTGAAATTGTACTTTGTTATACAGTAAGTGGATTGCATTTTTCATCTATTCTGAAGAAGTTCCTACATAACAAAGGATGAAAGCTTGACCTATTATGAGAGTTTATTGTTTTATTTAATATTATAGTGAGATGTTGCTGTTTTACAGTTATTATATTTCTTCTATACATACACACACACACACATATAGGTACACAGGTAGGTACTAGGCTATCGGCCCTGGGGCCTATATAAGTCTAATCAAAGGGTTCCCTGGCTTTCACCACTCAAGAAAGTTATTTTCCTGTGGCCTAACAGAGCCACAGAAGTGATCCCCGGGACAAATTTCCTATTTCCCATTCAGTTGCGAGATTTTTTCTTAGAGAACTAATGAGGAGCTTTGCTTGACATGAATGGATAGTCTTTTCCAGAACATG